>NC_057411.1:6398296-6493732 GCF_019320065.1 Cervus canadensis
TCCGTCTGGTCAAGGCTATGTTTTTTCCAATGGTCATGTATGGATGTGAGAGTTGGACTGTGAAGAAAGCTGAGCGCCAAAAAATTGATGCTTTTGAACTGTGGTGTTGGAGAAGACTCTTGAGAGTCCCTTGGACTGCAAGGAGATCCAACCAGTCCATCCTAAAGGAGATCAGTCCTGGGTGTTCATTGGAAGGACTGATGCTGAAAGCTGAAACTCCAGTACTTTGGCCACCGCTCATGCAAAGAGTTGACTCGTTGGAAAAGACCCTGATGCTGGGAGGGATTGGGAGCAGGAGGAGAAGGGGACGACAGAGGATGAGATGGCTGGATGGCATCACCCACTTGATGGACATGGGTTTGAGTAAACTCCGGGAGTTGGTGATGGACAGGGAGGCCTGGCGTGCTGCGGTTCACGGGGTCACAAAGAGTCGGACACCACTGAGTGACTGAACTGAACTTAACTGAATGTTGCAGAAGTAAACATTTGGGCAGCAGAAAAGAAGTAGATTACTGGCCTGGGCCTGGGGCAGTGAAGAGTGAATGGCCTTAGTGACTTTACTGACTAAAGCATGGTGATGTCAAGATCTATTTTCAGACAGATGACAAGAGCTTAATGTTTTTTGTGAGAGTAACAAATGGAATGGTGGATCAGCCATTATTTATGGTGTGGGCATATATCCAGATTTTCAGAACAACAGGAAATTTACTTCTGGCAAGTTCTGCATAGTAAATAGGCAGTATTGCTATTATCATTATTGCTAATATGTGACCAAAATAGAAAAACATACTTTCAAGTAGTCTAACTAAAGCAGAATGACATTCTCACTAGTGAAATGTTAACTTTGCAGTTTTGTTGTTCTTGACTGACGGGGGAAGAACTAAGGCAAGAAACTGGGAGGAGTTGACTCGTGTTCAAATCACTGGTGGTTTAGTCATTAAGTGATGCCTGACTCTTGCGAAAGTTGTGTCTGACTCTTGCAACCCCATGGGCTGTATCCTGCCAGGCCCCTCTCTCCATGGGATTTTCCAGGCAAGAATACTGGAGTGGGCTGCTATTTCCTTCTCCAGGGGATCTTCCCAACCCAGGAATCAAACCTGGGTCTCCTGTATTGTAGGAAGTGTTCAATTACTGAACACTAGTCAATAATTGACCTTGAGCAAGTGCCTCAATTTCTCTGAATTTCAGATTTTTTGATCTAACCTACTTGTCCTAACAGTTACTGCAAAAAGCAAAAAGCAAGATATTTGTATGAAAAAATGCTCTGTGGAAAGTAGTACGCAGGCTAAGGTTATTTTTGTCATGACTCTTGAAACAATAATCGGACTTTTGAAACAAAAAATAAACTGCATACCTTATAATGTCCCATATAAAAGTATATACTTTTAGGTGTTGTTCTTAAGATTCTTTGTACTGTTGTTAATGTAAATAATAATTTTGTCACTCATCATAATTTCTTTTACTCCATTCTCAATATTAGAAGCTTTATTTCATAGTTTAGAATCATTTCTGGATATTAATAGGAAAAAAATTGGATATTGCTTTGTGGACTGGACTATCCTAAGAATGCTGTGTTCAAATTATTGATTTTATTATTGTTTATTGAGTGCAAACAGTTAATTGACACTATGCAGGGCCTTTTCACATACAGTGTTGGTATTTTTCACAATTGTACAAGTTTACAGTATTATTATTATTATTACTTTATGGATAAAATGGCCTTGTGTATAGACAGTTTAACTAACTAGCCTGATATCATAAAGGAATGAAACATGTCTTCCAATTACGTCAGATGCCTACAGGGAACATAGGATCTAACAAGAGAGGAAAATGCAGATATAACCATTACAATAATTTAAGAGACACAGTGATAAATACCATAAAAGAAAAACAAAAAAAATATGATAGAAGTTACAGGGATCATGAAAGAGCTAAACTTCCAAAAGGAGTTTGGAACATAAAAATGCAGAAATAGAGGGGAATCTATTTTAATAGGAGAATCTAGATGATAAGTTTATGGAAGATAGAAATAAGGTGCATTTGGGAAATTCTGAAAGTTCTTTTTCCTTGGTCTTTTTAAGTACGTTACCTTGGTTCTGACTTTCCAAGGTTTCAGATGCCTAGATTGATAGTGACACTTGTTATCATGAAATATAAAGTGGAGAACTGAAGCAAGTTTCAAGTTTGCGTGTGCAACAAAAGATTTTGCAACAAAGGCAGTGTTTGAATACAAAAGGGATTTCCAAATTCATTTGTTATGCACTGAACACCTCAAGCGGAGAAGGCAATGGCACCCCACTCCAGTCCTCTTGCCTGGAAAATCCCATGGACAGAGGAGCCTGGTGGGCTGCCGTCCATGAGGGCGCTAAGAGTTGGACATGACTGAGCGACTTCACTTTCACTTTTCACTTTCATGCGCTGGAGAAGGAAATGGCAACCCACTCCAGTGTTCTTGCCTGGAGAGTCCCAGGGACAGGGGGAGCCTGGTGGGCTTCAGTCTATGGGGTCGCACAGAGTTGGACACGACTGAAGCGACTTAGCAGCAGCAGCAGCAGCAGAACACCTCAAGACTGAAAAAGAACTTAAAGCCATCAAGTTTCTTCCATAATGTAGTGAAGATGCTCTTTCTCCCAGAGTAACCAAACTATGACTTACCTCTGTTGAAGAAGGGACATTTGATATGGAGGAAGAAAAATAAAATTTTTCATGCTGACTCAGTGGGTATTTGGAAGAGCAAAGAGGAAGGAAGGGGAAGGCAGAGGTGTTTTAGTAAGTACAATAGCACTGAATGGGAGCCAGTGGTGCTTTCACCAAAGGCACTCATTAAAACCTCAGGGCAGAGCATTCCTTGCAAACCGTCGTGTCCTTACCTGCGGCATAGTCAGCTGTGCTGCCCTGGGTTTTCAAAAGACCTAGACCAAACAAGACGTGTTTCCAGAGGAAATATCATAGCAGGGGGAAAGTGAGTCTTTTTGAAGTTTTACTCACTAGAGAACTGTATTCATATGAGTCATGGGGAGATCCCGTAGGAGTTGAAACTACTAGAAAGGCGTGCGTGTGTGTGTGTGTGTGTGCACACTCAGTAGTGTCCAACTCTGCGACCCAAGGGACTGTAGCCTGCCAGGCTCCTCTGTCCATGGAATTTTCCAGGCAGGAATACTGGAGCAGGTTGCCATTGCCTGCTTTAGAGGATCTTTCTAACCCAGGGATCAAACTATGTCTCTTGCATCTCTTGCACTGGCAGGCAGATTCTTTACCACTGTACCACTGAAGCCAGTAGAAGGGTCTAGTTGAGGTTTAATTAGTCAGGATGTAGCACCGAGTTCTACCAGTTCAAAGTCAGATTATGAGCTATATCAGTATTGGATGCCATCAGGTGGATAAGAACTGTGGTCTTAGATACCAGGGAAGCCTAAGAATCCTGAGTCAATCTTTTAATGTGAAGTTGTTTAAGTCAAATCTCTCCTTCCATATACCCAGAAGCTCCCATGAAAAGGAATTGAGAAAGGAGAAGGAACACTGAGGCATTTGAGAGACATAGCACATTTTCCTAAGAATCCTAGTTATCTGAAGGAAATCTTCAGTGATTACCCATTTTCCACATTACAGTGAATTCAAGTTTAGGAGGAAGACTATGTTGTTGGTAGCCAAAACTAAAGAAGTTGCATTTTCTCTATGAATCTGAGTTGTATGAGTTCAGTTTGTAATTGTGCTACACTAAAATGTGAAGGAGATATTCCCAATTTTTGATTAAAAAAAAATTTGGAGTAGCTCTAATTTGACCAAGGTAATAGAACAGAAGGGTCCTCCCAGTATTCTTGCCTGAGAAATACCCTGGACAGAGGAGCCTGGTGGGCTACAGTCCATAGGGCTGCAAAAGAGTTAGACATGATTTAGCTACTAAACGGTAACAGTAACAACAGCAGAACAGAAAGAGGATGAGGCAGGACTTGAGTTGGATATTATGACTTCGTAAATCATTTGATCAGAATACCATGCAATAATAAGGAACATCAAGTAACCTTGTTTAGATGGACTACTAGAAGCATGGCTAGGAATTAAAAGTGTAATGTCCTCTCTTGGACAAACTATGAGGTAGCTTTCATAGGAATTATGAAAGTCAATAAGGAGATTTGAAGCCCTAACCTAATTTAGGTCTGGTAAAAACCATAGGAAAAAGTCCAGGGTTTGTACATCTATCATATATTACTGAATTAATATTAGGGGCTTCCCAGGTGGCGTGGTGGTAAAGAATCTGCCTGCTGACTCTTTATTCTAATTTATCATTAATGTTTTATTTTTTTTTAAATATTTTCTTAAG
This sequence comes from Cervus canadensis, assembly GCF_019320065.1. Classification (NCBI taxonomy): domain Eukaryota; kingdom Metazoa; phylum Chordata; class Mammalia; order Artiodactyla; family Cervidae; genus Cervus; species Cervus canadensis. The sequence goes on from NC_057411.1 coordinate 6,402,618, forward strand.
AACTTAAAAGATCAGGCCTAAATATTTCACAAATTTGCAGGTTTTACTCATAATATAATAAAACTATAGGATTACTTTCTTATATTTCAAATTTATATCTGAGTTATTTTAACTAATTTTCATAAATAGAGTATTCATTTTAGATATAGAAAAGGGGAAATGTACTTATCGCATTTTAAAATAAAATTGCATGTGTGCATGCTTGTTGCTGAGTCATGTCCAACTCTTTGTGACCCCATGGACTGTAGCCCACCAGGCTCCTCTGTCCATGGGATTCTCCAGGCAAGAATACTGGAGTGGGTTGCCATTTCCTCCTCTGGGAATCTTCCTGCCCCAGGGATTGAACTGTCTCCTGTGCTTCCTTCATTGGCATGTGGATTCTTTACCGCTGAGCCACCTGGGAAAATAATATTCTTTACAGATTAAAAAAGTCTTAGTTTTAGATTTTTGTCACAGTTTCTCCATCTTTATGTTTTTCACCCTTAGTTCACCCTAGTTTATTCAAGGAAACTTTTGAATTACAATACTGAAAAATATATTTTCAATATATCTTAAGTTCAATGAAGGCACCAATTGATAAGATGTGATAATTTTAATGTCTATTGCATGTAGAAAGAAATGCAGAGTTGCAAGGTCTTAGGAAATGAGTTTTGTCTTATTTCATGGGGTCAAAAAGAGCTGGACACAACTGAGCGATTAAGCAGAGCCCAGCACAGCGCGGAGTCCCTGTGGGCCTCCGAAGTATGCTTGGAACTGGGAAGATGAGGCTGTCCATAGACCTGTCAGTGTGATGTATTTTTAAAAGTTCTATGGACACAGAGAACAGGCTTTGTGGCACAGTAGGGGAAGGAGAGGGTGGGAAGAATTGAGAGAGTAGCAGAGAGTAGCATACATTACCATATGTAAAATGGATAGCTAGTGGGAAGTTGGTAGGGAGCTCAACCAGATTCTCTGTAACAATCTGGAGGGTGGGATGGTGGGGGTGGTGGGAGGGAGCGTCAAGAGGGAGTGTTAATATATATGTGCCGTGCTGTGCTGAGTCCTTGAGCTGTGTCTGACTCTCTGCGACCCCATGGACTGTAGCTCCCCAGACTGCTCTGTCCATGGTGAGTCTCCAGGTAAGAATATTGGAGTGGATTGCCATGCCCTCCTCCAGGGGACCTTCTGGATCCAGCAATGGAACCAGGGTCTCCTGCATTGTGGGTGGATTCTTTACTAGCTGAGCTACCAGGGAAGCCAGGTAATATGTATACTTATTGCTGATTCACGTTGTTGCATGGTATAAATGAACACAACATTGTAAAGCAATCATCTTCCAATCAAAAATTAAACAGAACAAAAAATAGACAGAAAAAAGTTATGTGGGATCTTGGAATCTCAGAGATCTGAATTTGAATGCCAACTCACTACTCTCTTCTGTGATTTAGCTATACTATTTCACCTGTTTAAATACCCAATTTATCATCTCTAAAGGAGAAATAATGTATCCTTCAAAAATGGTTGTGAAAATTAGATGAAATAATACATAGTCAGAACTCAGTAGATGTCAATTCTGCTCTATTATCTGCTAATCAAATCTGCTGTATCACAAATGTTTGCAGTTCTATACATGTATACAACCAAGTAGACTACCACTCAGATCAAAATAGATGTTTTCAACACCAAGTATGTTCCCTTATTCTTCCTCTCAGTTGGTGTACACTCAAAGATAGCTGCTATTTTAGTCTCTGTAGATTGGCTTTGCCTACCTTGAATTTCATGTTAATTAAACATAGTACATACGGTTATTTCTGCTTTCTTTGGTTCACTTATGAGTGTGAGATGTATTCACGTTTTTGTCTGTTGCAGTAGTTCATTTTTTTTTTTTTTGCCTTTTTTGTGTTGTTGTTCATTTTTTGTTGTTGAAGATTTTCATTTGTTCCTTCTACAGTTGTTTGGCATTTGGATAGTTTCCAGCTGTTGGATTTTTGTAAATAACTCTGCTATGAACATTCATTATAGTCTTGTACATGTCTTTTCCTTGTTAAAGCACCCATTTCTTCTTGAGATATATTTAAATTTGCAGTTATACAATGTGCGCTTGTGTGTGTGATTGTCATAGACACTGTCAAACTGTTTTCCCAAGTGTTTGTAGCAATTTACAATCCATCAGAAATGTATGAGTGCTTCAGTTGTGTCATATCCTCATTGACACTTGATATTTGTCAGTGCTGGTATTGTAAATAAAATAAAAAATACATATCCTCCTGGGGAAGGAAATGGCAACCCACTGCAGTATTCTTGCCTGGGAAATCCCATGGACAAAGGAGCCTGGTGGGCTACAATTCATGGGGTTGCCAAAGAGTCAGACATGACTTAGCAACTGAACTACAACAGATGTATAATTTTAACCATTTGTGTGGGGATATGTCTTATTGTGATTTCAGTTTACATTTCTATGATGACTAATGATGCTGACATCTTTAATATGCTTATTTTTCATTTTCATTTCCAATGATGTTCCCTTTAAGTTCTGTTCACTTAAAAAGTTAGATTATAGGACTCTGAGCTCAAGTCCTTGGCTGTACCTAAATATAGGGGATGTATTTTCTCAGTCCGTAGCTTGCCTTTTCGTTTTCTTGTGTTTTTGACGACAGAACTTTTTAATTCAACATTTTGTCTTGTATAGTTAGTGGTTTGGTGTCCTATCTAAGAAACGATGCCTTTTTAAGGTTAAAAAGATATCCCCTTATGTTTTCTTCTAGAAGCTTTTTGTTTTTCACATCTAGGATTATGATCTACCTCAAATTACTTTTATATATTGTTTGAGGTAAAGGTCAGTTTTATTTTTTCCTTTATAGGTACCTAGTGGACCAGCACAATTTATTGCAAAGACTGTCCTTTCAGTCTGAAATGAAGTGGTACTTTGTTGTAAGTCAGGTTACCATATATGTGTGAGTCAATTTCTAGATTTTATAATCTGTTCCATTAGTTTCTTTGTGAACACTTTATTGTAGTTTTGTTTATATTTGACATCCATTGTCAAATATGTGATTTTGCATTCTTCAATAAAATAAGACAGACATTTATAATTTTGGAACCACTGGATTGTAAAATTATGTCCTCTCTGAAATACATGAGTTGCTTGCTGTCACATCCTACTTAATTTTCTATAAATAATTGCAAATTCAGAATCAAAAGGGAATTCTCTATGTTGGTTTCAAGCACTGATTAGTCAATGTTCTTCTTTGTAGGGTCTGAATTTCAAGTTTGGTCCATAACGGGTTATTTGTTGGTCCAGTCACGTGCTCGCTGGGTGAGGACCTGATGCTTTGTTCTCATCACTGCTGTCAGCGTCGCCCACACGCCAATTACATACTGACGTCTGGCACGTATTTGCACGTGCTGTTGATTTGGACCTAAGGAGTGTGGACCATAAAGGCAAAGGTAGGAATGAGTTAGAGTGAGGACTGGGGAATGGATTTGCGAGATAGGATCTAAGGTTCACAATAGAAACTAAATTTTTCATTTTGAGTCATTCTTGATGTAATAATGCTGAAAATAATAGCTTTGGAGTTTTGATCCTTGGAAATTTTTTTTTTCTAAGAAAGAGCCTTTGAAAAATTGTCACTGATTTTAATGCTTTCATGCTATTCCAGTTAAATTCATTTATTATATTAACTACCTATTATTTAGATAGAAGAATTTTCTTTTAGAGCATGTCTGAATCTGATGTATTCCCACAGGGAAAAAATAGTGAAGCTACTCAAAATACTATTAAAAATGTATCGCAAGTAAGAGCTTTGCTTTCTTTACCCATTTTTTTTTAAAAAAGAAAATACAAGTCATTTATGATGGATTCAGTTTTCTTAGAGCAGTCTTTTATCACAGATTTCAAAGGGAAATTTCTTTGAAGCCCATCTTTGCTGAAACATAAAACCAGAAGTTGTCTAAAGTAGACGTTTGCTACAGTGACTTAGTCTGGAATATGGGAAGAAATAGGAGGGCTTCTCAATTGCAATGAATAGCTACAAAAGCCTGCCTCCTACTTTTTACCATAGGGTATGTTGAACATTATACGTCTTTCTCCTGAGATAGCATTAAAATCGATCATTTTCTTATTAAATTCAGAGTATGTTTCAACAGTGTTGTGTTTAGCCTCCAAAGAGCAAAACTGGGAGGTTAAATGTGAATCATAAAACTGTTTATCAATAAAAAGATTGGGTAGGTGGCAAAGGCAACAATGGTCAATAAGAGTTGATATGTGGCGGTCATTGATTCTGTATTATTATTCTCTGAGGCTTTCTTTTTCACATTCTTGTGTCCAAAAAAAAGAAATAAAACCTGGCCCAATTTCACTTAGGTTTTTGAATAAGTCGTGTGGGTTCTTAAAGAACAAAATTCAACAGGATATTTCAGACATCATAACATAGATCATTTTTCTAAAGTAGTATAGCCACAAACAGCAACAACAAAAATGTATCAGTTGGCCAAGTAACTGACAGCTGTTATCCTGGTTTAAAAAGTCTGATAGGTTTTCAAAGCTATAGATGGGAAGATTCCTTGTTATTTATTTCAATATACTACATTTTGTTTTCTTTGTAATTGTTACTTTCACCAAGTTGCTCTACTTTAACACACTGAATATAGATTTTAATGCAATTGGTTTGATATGAATATAGCAGCTTTCCAAATATTTAGTATTTTAGTTATAGAACATACTACTGAGAATATTGCTATCCTTAAAGCACCTGTTTTCAGGGAATATATTAATGCCTACTCCTTCAGAACCTTTTGGTTCTGTTATCAACACTGCTGGTCAAACAAACATATTTCAAAGAACTGTCTGATGGAATCTTGATTTTTTTTTTAAAAGGTAATTTCTATTCCTGGACAAGTAAGTTTTAATCTATGTTAGGGAATCACAAAAGACATTTATTAGTCTTAAATTTAGTCAGTCAGGGTGCTAGGAAAAGACAGAAGACACACGCAAAGTGTTAACTGATATGAATCGAAAGAAGGGGAACTAATTATGAAAATGTAGGCAGAATTAAGAGAAACAAAAAGGGATGGTTAAGCGTGCAGGGACCCACCGCAATGGAAAGCCATGATACTCCAATACCCACTGGGGGTAATGATAGAGAGACTACCCACCAGAACCTAGTGATAGATGAGGCTTGGGAGACAGCCTGCCCAGTAGTGGACACACACAGGGGAATAGTCACTGTCAGAATGATGGGCTGGGAGGGAGGGAATTGAGGTGTGGCAGAAAGCTGTACCTGATAATCTTGTCTTCTTTTCTCCTGGGAGAGCCTCCTATTGGTTGAAACCAATAAGATGCCAGAGGGCAAGAGAGACAAAGTGATATAGTTCTGGGGCAAAGATCAAGGAAAGAAAAGATCCAGAATGCAGAATGTTCAATAGAGCCCACCCTGATTTTCCAATTAGCATTCATTCCTATTCTTCATTTAGATATACAATCTGAAATACAAGGAATAAAAAATCCTCAAACATAGAAAAAACATAAAATCTTACTAACTATATTATCACCTTGGGGCGATGTTATTATAGCTAGAATTTCATCAGGAATTTTAATTGTAACATTATTGAGCATCAGTGTCCTTCATAGAATGTAAATACCAATATCAGGGATGGATGAAAAGGGGGAAAATGATTAATATAAAGCATAGCTGATCATAGTGCCACTTCTGTAACTGATTATAACGTTTAGGTTACAAGGCTTGTTGACATTATAACTTCATTCCTTGTTTTCCAGTTTCATGTTCCCTTTATTCCCTGCCAACATCAATTAGTGAGGCTCTTTTTCTTGATGGGGTGACCCAAATCTTCACTCCTATAGAACCCAAGTCTCCAGTGGCCCTGACTAGTTGGCGGTGTCCCAGTTTCCCATTGGCAATTAAGAAAAGAATGACTGTGTTAACAGGTGCCACTGTGAGTTGCCCGGTTTTCAAAACTCTCTTTGTCCCAATAGTTGGAAGCAATCAAATTTCTCCTTGGAAATTGAATTAATTATTCAAATCAGTACTCTGACCCCATTCTTTGCTGGTCGGTTCACCAGAATGAGAAGCCCAAGAGAGCCTGAGGTCAGTCTTGGTTTCTGTTTGAGTGGAATCTGAACTGTGTTCCCTCCTAGTGTTTGGAAGCATCAGTTTTCCAATCATACTGAGCTCACTTCTAGTGCCCAGTTAGGTAGAATAGTAGGAAGGGCTATTCTCAGATCCACTCCTTGTTCCACAGACCCTGCATTCTATCTATAGAAGAGATAACACTATTTATTGTCTACTGGCTTGAAGCATATTCTGCATCCTATAAATAGCACTACAAATTTGCATGTGATTTTTACTTACCGAGTGCCATCCTTGTGCACTAATCCACCACTGTGGCTTTTTTACCATTTTATCAACCAACTACTCTCTGGGGAATATGATTAGACCTGAGAACACACTCAAAGGAGCACTTTGCTATATTTCTTTCACTGTGAAATGTGTCTCCTCAGCAAAACCGATTTTTGTTTTTTAAGATATTTAGCACACAAGGTGATGAATGAGGCATTTTGTTAGTACCTGCATAGCAATACCAGGTGGAGTTTTGCAGACACAAAAGAAAACCTGTTTTTGGAATATGACTAGATTCCCATGAGAACAGACTTTGTGATAAAAAGGCTCCAAAGTAATCATCTTTCACTTGGTGAATGGATAGCTCCCCAGGAAATGGTCAGAGTAGGGACCTAGCATTTACTTCTGCTGTTTACATGACCGGATGTTGTGACCAGATCAGTCTTAGTGAAGGGAAGTCTATGTTGTCCATGTTGTTGAGCCCATGCATAGCCTCCAGTCCTGCTGCTATGGCCACTTTGTAAATAGGCCCATTAAACAAGCAATTTAGCGACCAAGGCTAGAAGCTGACTTATATCCACACAACAGGTATTTTTTTTCACTTGATTGGTGAATGCCTTCACTTCACTGGAGAGAATTTATGTGGTCCATGAATATTTTCACACTCTGTGCTCATTCTGAAATGTTTATTCACAATCCTCTCTTCCAGATTCCCTTGTCATCTATTTCTTGCTTTTTCCAATACCTGCTCAACAACTAACCGTTTATCTATTGACTATGAATTAATGTAGATTTTACATCAGGTCATCCATCTCACCTTCCAGTTCTCCACAGTAAGTAGACAAGCAGACATACTGACCAAAACTCCCCACCCCAGTTTTCAAGGTTTTACTTCTTTCTAACTGGTGTCTTTAAAGTTAGCATGAGAGGTCCAAAGTGATCATGCATTTAGCTGGCATTGCATCATTGTAGCACTAATAATCAGGCTTTGTATCTGATCTACAGTCATGTCTGTACTTTAGCTATGAGAGAAAAGCTTCAGAACAGCTTTCTGCACTTTGAAAAGTGATTCTAAGCTTTGAATTAATTTTTGTGTGTGTTTGTGTGTCAGTTAGAAGAAACAAGCATATTTAAAATTTTTACATCAACAATATCAACATAGCAACAAAATACCACTGAAAATTGATCTCCCAAAGTCTCTTTGCACTGCCCTCCCTCTTACAATGACAATTTGAATAGCCATGGTGCCGCTGCAACCGTGAAGTACCATTGTCTTGTTGCTCCCTAGCAAAGAGATGATCTGTCTGCTCATCAAACAGGTGGGACAGCGATCTTAAAATTCAAATTTTAGAGGTTATTTCCTGGGAATATTCCTGGGAAAATGGTTCTGGCAAAAAAAGTCATTGACATATTGAAGGATATCATTAAGAGAGTATAAAGATGGGGTTATTTACAATGTGAGGGCACAGTTAAAGGTAACATTAAGAAAGGATAAAATCTCTAGGTATTATCAACAATTAGTATGCAGCAGTCACCAGGACCAGATGTCACCAAGCCTAGTTTTAAGGCGAAAATAGGAAGCAGTGTTTTTGGAACTCACCAAGAGGAGACACTTGGCTGACTGATGACCAAGTGGAGAAGACTCTGGCCATTGTTAACACGGCAGGCCAATGGTAAGAAGCTAATGGGCACCTTCCTGATCTCTTCTCTCACTCTGCTGCCTCATGCTGGTTTGAATGCACCTGGAAAAAGGGGAAAAGTGTCTTGCTGATGGAGTGTCTAAAGTTCAGCAACCAAGGCATGGAGAAGGGTGGGGCATTCATTCCTCTGGAAGATAAAGTGGAGACAACCCAGGACCAAGCAAAGATGAATTATGTTTCTGACCAATAAACAGATTCTTTGGGATTGGCATATTTTTGTTTTATTCTTTTACTCACAAATCTATAATCATGTTGATGCAACTTCCTTTGAGGCTGAGACACAGAAAAGTTTTCTGATTTACTGCCAGTCACTGCGATGGAGGCATCGTGAGAGTGGGCGATTCCCTGCTCTAGTCCTGTGGTAGTTTGCTAGGGCTGCTGTAACCAAGTACTACAAGCTGGCTGGCTTAAATAACAGAAATGAGTCGTATCACAGCTCTGGAGACCACGAATCCAAGATCAAGGTGCTAACAAGGATAGTACTTTGCAAGGGCTGTGAGGAAGAATCTACTCCATGCCCCTCCTCTTCCATGGTGGTTAACTGGAACTCTTTGGTGTCCTTGGCACAAAGAAGCGTCTCCCAGCCTCTGCTTTCATTTTCACAAAGTGTTCTCAGTGTGTGTGTGTGTCTATGTGTCTGTGTCTAAATTTCTCCTCTTTATAAGGATAATAGTTACATTAGATTAGGGGCCTACACTACTCCAGAATGACTCAATCATCATTAACTACATCCATGATAACTATTGGGCTTCCTTGATGGCTCAGATGGTTAAGAATCTGCCTGCAATCCAGAAGACTCGGATTTGATCTCTAGGTCAGGAAGATTCCCTGGAGATGGAAATGGTAACCTGCTCTAGTATTCTCACCTGGAGAATTCCATGGACAGAGGAACGTGGAGGGCTACAGTCCATGGGTTCACAAAGAGCTGGACATGACTGAACGACTAACACTTTCACTTTCATAATAACTCAGTTCAGTTCAGTTCAGTTCAGTTGCTCCGTTGTGTCCGACTCTTTGCAACCCCATGAAATGCAGCACGCCAGGCCTCCCTGTCCATCACCAACTCCCAGAGTCCACCCAAACCCATGTTCATTGAGTTGCTGATGCCATCCAACCATCTCATCCTCTGTCATCCCCTTCTCCTCCTGCTCCCAATCCCTCCCAGCATCAGAGTCTTTTCAAATGAGTCAGCTCTTCGCATGAGGTGGCCAAAGTATTGGAGTTTCAGCTTCAGCATTAGTCCTTCCAATGAACACCCAGGACTGATCTTCAGGATGGACTGGTTGGATCTCCTTGCAGTCCAAGGGACTCTCAAGAGTCTTCTCCAACACCATAGTTCAAAAGCATCAATTCTTTGGTGCTCAGCTTTCTTCACCGTCCAACTCTCACATCCATACATGACCACTGGAAAAACCATAGCCTTGACTAGACGGACCTTTGTTGGCAAAGTAATGTCTCTGCTTTTTAATATGCTATCTAGGTTGGTCATAACTTTCCTTCCAAGGAGTAAGCGTCTTTTAATTTCAGGGCTGCAATCACCATCTGCAGTGATTTTGGAGTCCAAAAAAATAAAGTCAGCCACTGTTTCCACTGTTTCTATTTCCAAATAAAGTCACAGTCTGAGGTATATTGTGGATTAAGGCTTCAACATATGAAGTTTGGGATTTTCACAATTCAACCCATAACAAATCCTAATATTTAATACAGTGTATGACGCAGAGTAGATGCCCAGTAAATACATATCTTTGAATAAATGTGTGGGTAGTGGAAGAATAGATGAGAACCTATTTATCTGTTTTTAAAATTTTGGGTGTGTTAAATCTTATGCCTGATTTATTAATCTACATCTAATTATCCTGAAAGCTATTAATTTAAGAAACTAGAGTTTCTATCAGGATTGTCTATTTGCCCCTAATGATTAGCTGGGGATATAAGAACTGTGTAATGTATTGGATATTGGTACCCTTCTACTCGAGTTCTACTTCTGTCAGTGTCCATTTAGCCAGTTTTAGAGACCTAAATATCTCAAGACCATAAATGTCATCCTGACCTCTGAATTTCAGTTTACTTCCTGCATCATGAGGCTTGATTAAAAAATTATTGCTTGAGCTAGTTACCTGCAAGTACCTTTGAAGTTTATAAAATATTTCAATCACTTTCAAATCTAATTTCAATAGGTATCCCAGTGATAACCTGTGCATAAGAACAGTTAAGATAATTTTTGCTGGCACTCTCTCAGTCATTTATCCAAGTTAATTTCATTTGCGGTCCTGCTGCCTGTCTGGCTGCCTCCTACATTTAAATCCATCTTTACTTTCTGAAATACACAGGCAGCTTTTCCTTTTCCAACATCTAAAATTCACAGGAGGCTTTTCCTTTTCCAGTAAATGCTCTCCAAGATTTTTGAACATGGAAATAAATATTCTGATATTTTCAGTTTCCCCGTCTAATTTTCTCCTGTGCCAAATCCTGAATAGCAATTATGTGTTTATAAAGCTTTTCTGCAGGAGCCCATCCGTAGTACCTTACAATGCTGTGCTGTGTAACAGACCCCTAGAGCTGGAACCTGATTCTCTAGTTAGGAATTTACATATTAAATAAGATAAGGTTATATTTAATACTTGCTATGTTAAGCAAGTATTATTTTTTTCTACAATTAGTTAGCAGTTATTTGGTCCTTTCATCTTCATTACAACTCATTATAAACTTCATTTAATACATGAGGAAATTTTTTAGAGATTAATTAACCTGCTCAAAGATATGGTGGCAGAATCTTTGACTACATGCTTGATAGCAGTGAGATTTCAAACTATAGTTTTCTGCCTTCAGAGGGCATCATCACTTACATCATCACCTAATGTTTAAGAACAGTTCAACAAAATAGCAGGCTAGACAATTTTCTAACCACATCTGTGTCTTTTCTCTTTTTGGCCTTGAGTTCTCTTTGCCCAGTTAATCAGATAACTCTTACTTACCTTTTCAGTTTCTGCTCTGACATCAACTGTGCAGAGATAGCTTCCCTGCTCACGCTCGGCTTTTTCACTTGGTGGGATTTATTTCACTAATAGTTTCTTGTTTAATGTCTATCTTCTTTATGAGATGGTAAACTCTGTTAGGGCAGGGGTGGGCTCTGACTTGTGTATCACCATATCTCTAGCACAAAGAACAGTTCTTGATTGTGCTCTATACATGTTCCTAGATACACAGATGAATAACAACATGTTTGTCTGCACAGGGCCTAAAATGCAGAGATACAGTTCTGCAGCTTAAGATTTGTAAAAGAAACACCTCTTTCTTTTTAAATATTCTGAAAATTTATAAGGAGATGATAGCACAATGCCTGTTTTGAGGTCACTTAGGCTCCATGAAATGCTACAAAAACACATACACATATATAACACAGAATGTCCTTTTCTGCAAAGCTATAAACATTAATGCATTTGATTAAAATAAGAATTAGTGCTCCAAAAGACACTGGCTTAGAGTAATATTTTCAATTTTAAATGGATTTCTTATCATTCATAGAATATGTTTCATAAACATTGAGCCGGTGCATTCCATCTCCCATTTTAGAGACTATAGCTTATAAGGTTAGATCTATTTAAAATTCACCTTAATAAGATTTTGATGCAAGCATGAATCATAAATAAGAAATTAAATGGTTTTTATTTAAGCATATTGAATTATTTGTTCATAGTAAAATGATTAATCATAAAATAATATATCAACAATTGATGCTTATTATTATGGAAACCCCATAGTTATTAGTTCTTCAAACTGATGTCTAATAACTTCCAGTCAAGTGGTTCTGAATATCAGAAATGCTTTGAGACACATTATAGGGTAACACAAATGATAATAACTCATTCTGGGATATTCTTAAGATGTTTGAGTTTGAGCCATGAAATCTACAATTTTGAGAACTTTTCCAGTGATTTGAATTTTCACATGAGGTTGGGAATAGCCAAACTTCTCAGTAACAGGGTAGCAAATTTGACTGTTTCATACATAAACCACTACTTAATGATACGCTTGTAACTTGGGGAGTTGAATTATTTCATATAGCAGCCACTCACCATTCTTTTTCCAACTGAAATATAGAGGCCAGGAATTTTCATTCATCCTTTATTTAAATAAAATGAGATGTAAGGATAGGCAGTAATCCTGGGGATGAAAGTAATGTAATGTCTATTGAGTACAATTATTTTATGCACTGAATTCTGCACTAAAGACTATATTTCAAACTGTAGTAGGAGGCCACATAAAATTCAGTTCTCCTCATATATATATATATATGTATCAGTTCAGTTAGTCGCATAGTCGTGTTTGACTCTTTGCAACCCCATGAAGCACAGCACGCCAGGCCTCCCTGTCCATCCCAACTCCCGGAGTCCACCCAAGCCCATGTCCATTGAGTCGGTGATGCCATCCAACCATCTCATCCTCTGTCATCCCCTTCTCCTCCTGCCCTCAATCTTTCCCAGCATCAGGGTCTTTTCAAATGAGTCAGCTCTGGCTAAAGTATTGGAGTTTCAGCTTCAACATCAGTCCTTCCAATGAATACCCAGGACTGATCTCCTTTAGGATGGACTGGTTGGATCTCCCTGCAACCCAAGGGACTCTCAAGAGTCTTCTCCAACACCACAGTTCAAAAGCATCAATTCTTCGGTGCTCAGCTTTCTTTATAGTCCAACTCTCACATCCATACCGGACCACTGGAAAAACCATAGCCTTGACTAGACAGACACTTTGTTGACAAAGTAATGTCTCTGCTTTTTAATATGCTGTTTAGGTTGGTCATAACTTTCCTTCCAAGGAGCAAGCGTCTTTTAATTTCACGGCTGCAATCACCATCTGCAGTGATTTTGGAGCCCAGAAAAACAAAAAGTCAGCCACTGTTTCCACTGTTTCCCCATCTATTTGCCATGAAGTGATGGAACCGTATGCCATGATCTTAGTTTTCTGAATGTTGAGCTTTAAGCCAACTTTTTCACTCTCCTCTTTCACTTTCATCAAGAGGCTCTTTAGTTCTTCACTTTCTACCATAAGGGTGGTGTCATCTACATATCTGAGGTTATTGATATTTCTCCTGGCAATCTTGATTCCAGCTTGTGCTTCCTCCAGCCCAGCATTTCTCATGATGTACTCTGCATATAAGTTAAATAAGCAGAGTGACAACAAGCAGCCTTGACGTACTCCTTTTCCTATTTGGAACCAGTCTGTTGTTCCATGTCCAGTTCTAGCTGTTGCTTCCTGACACGCATACAGGTTTCTCAACAGGCAGGTTAGGTGGTCTGGTATTCACATCTCTTTCAGAATTTTCCACAGTTTATTGTGATCCATACAGTCAAGGCTTTGGCATAGTCAATAAAGCAGAAATAGATGTTTTTCTAGAACTCTCTTGCTTTTTTGATGATCCAGCAGATGTTGGCAATTTGATCTCTGGTTCCACTGCCTTTTCTAAAACCAGCTTGAACATCTGGAAGTTCATGATTCATGTATTGCTGAAGCCTGGCTTGGAGAATTTTGAGCATTACGTTACTAGTGTGTGAGATGAGTGCAATTGTGTGGTAGTTTGAGTGTTCTTTGGCATTGCCTTTCTTAGGGATTGGAATGAAAACTGACTTTTCCAGTCCTGTGGCCACTGCTGAGTTTTCCAAATTTGCTGGGATATTGAGTGTAGCACTTTCACAGCATCATCTTTCAGGATTTGAAATAGCTCAACTGGAATTCCATCACCTCCACTAGCTTTGTTTGTGTTGGTGCTTCCTAAGGCCCACTTGACTTCACATTCCAGGATGTCTGGCTCTAGGTGAGTGATCACACCATCGTGATTATCTGGGTCCTGAAGATCTTTTTTGTACATTTCTTCTGTGTATTCTTGCCACCTGTTCTTAATATCTTCTGCTTCTGTTAGAAGTTCCTACCATCTCTGTCCTTTATTGAGCCCATCTTTGCATGAATATATCCTCAACATATATTTTTCTTTTAAAAGCAAAATAAAGATTCATGAACAGAAAATTGAAGCTAAAAATATATATGAGGAGTATGTAGTTTTCAAATCTTTATTTTGCTCTTTCTTGACCTAAATCCCAAATTACTTTCAAAAGACTTGATTACTCCTGTATTATATAATGCTTCATTTAAGAAGCCACGTTTTGGATGAAAGTATAGGAGTACTTTACTTAGAGCCATTAGGCAAGAGTATCAGGACTACCTTAGCCAAACTTCACAGAATTGATGCACACAGAGGTGGAGGTGGGATGGGAAAGAGTTTTTATTTCTTATGAATGCCTTTTTTCCCTTTGAGATGCTATATAACTGTGAAACCATTTTCTAGGTCCCAACAGTATTTGTATGAGCTAGAAGCTCAATAAGTCTTTTTTTCTATGACAAAGTGTCTGATAGAAGTGTTAACAATGACAGACGAGGCAGCTTAGAATGGTGTTTACCATGAGAGAGTGTTATTATCATTAGAGTCAATCTGGTTGAAGCTACATGCAGATCACATCTTATAGCTGGCTTGAGGACAGATGATTCTTCTTTGTTGAACAAGAATCACAAAATCGGATGGCTCATCTATGTGTGTCAAATTGGGTTAATTTCTGAAAAGTTCATGTCTCAATTCTCTTTCCTAAAAATCTCAAATCAATAGCTTAGTTCAGAAGTTGAAGAAGGTATTCAGGTTTGTTCCTTAAAGCATTTAAAAATATTCAGGTTTGATCCTTAAAGTTTTTCAAGTTTTATACAGTAGGACATAATTCTTGATGATCTTGGGAACCAAGAAAGAAGATAAAATATGGATTTTCCTCTTCCCTAATATTTTCCAGTTCTTTTTGATTGGAAAAATAATTTACTTTTTAGTTCCTAAATATTGTTTCAGGAATTTGATTTATTTGTGATTTTGTTTTCTGTGATTATTTATAATCACATAATTATAGCACAAATCACATACATTATAGAAGCTTGAATCACTCTTCAAAAAGCCCTTTGCCATTTGTGGATTTAACATGTGAGATTTCAGTAATTATCCCATAACCATAAATGTTTGTGTAATGTAAAAACTTATTATTTGGAAAAACACACTTGAACTCTATGTACTGATACACTGGAGCCTATCATGAGGGAAGTACTTAGTCAACTGGGTCTGGGGTCATTTTTGGGCTTCAAATCATTGTCACTCCTGAAATAAGTGACTTCAGGTCCCAAGAATTTTATACTTCATGAAAAAGTAGCTCCAAACAAGTTTTGTATAGGTTAAACTGGTAGCTAAGTTGAAATGGATATATAGATATGTAAATATAATTTTGCTTGGAAATACAATTTGAACAAAAGCTGGCAGCCTGTAGTCACATTTCCACATTTGTGAAGGTATCAAGATTTATCATCTCTTGGATGTAAAATGTCTAAGGTAGGAGTTTCTGCTATAATATGATGAAATTTATTATTTCTTTTCATGAAAGCTGTCATTGAACTTTGTCACACTTTCAATTCATATTTAAAAAGTGGGGAATAATTTAGCTTGCATTATCCTCAATTTTCTGCATGTGCCACTATTAAAATAATAAATTGTAAAAGAATGCTTCATAGGACTGAATTCCTCAGGCAATTTTCTCTTCTACTCTCAATGACTAAAAACTTGGTCCTAAAGAGGTTTGATTGGAAGCTATGGCTATTAAACATGCACAGACACACAGGTTTTAAATTTTTTAAAGAATTTCTGAGGCTTGTGTGGGTAACTTTGAAAGATGAGAAACTATGTGTTGAAATATACATCTACATTATTCTAGCTGGGAAAGAATAGAAGGTAAGAATTTTTGTCTCTGCCAAAATCACAAAAAGTGAAAAAAATAAAGAAGATGTTATGAAAAACATCAATCCATAGGAGTAAATTACATGGTGCAGAGAAGAAAACTGAGTTTTGAATCTGCATTCTAGACAAAGTGTTACTGAGTCCAAGCTCATATTGCTTGCCACATGATTGGCCAATATATTGAGAGACGACTTGTTGGGACAAGGAATAGTGACTTTATTTGGAAAGCCAGCAGATCAAGAAGATGGTGGACTAGAGTTTTTCCAAAGAACCACCTTACTTAAGTTAGAATTCAGACTCTTTTATGCTGAAAAGGGGGAGATATTATTGATTATTTTAAATATTTTAATGGTTGCTTAATATTTCATTGAATATTTTGAAATGCTCAAAATAATCTTTGGGAGAAAGAAATTTAAAGCTACACTGAGATAACACTGCATAACCACAACAATAACTAAAATGAGAAAAGACTGGCAATATTATGCTTAAGTAATATTGAGTAACAAGTGTAACTTTTACAGGTTGCCAGGGGAGACATAAAATGCCACAAGCCAAGTTATAACCTAAAAACTGCTACCATGTGGTAATCTTGGGTAATCATAGAGCCCACCTCATAAGTTACCCTTTTCACAGGGATTACAGTCCTAAGTTGCCTATTTTCCAATGCCTGCAAACAGAAGTTTCACGTATTTTATCAGGTCTTGTAGTTTCCTAGTGGTGGGAGAGAAATCTCTGTGGGAGT
The DNA here is from genome assembly GCF_019320065.1 of Cervus canadensis. Taxonomy (NCBI): domain Eukaryota; kingdom Metazoa; phylum Chordata; class Mammalia; order Artiodactyla; family Cervidae; genus Cervus; species Cervus canadensis. Next base: position 6,419,208 of record NC_057411.1, read on the forward strand.
TAATTTTTCAGGTGTAGAATTAGAAATCCTTTCCAGAAATTTCATAAATGCCTAATTCTAACTTTTCTGGTTACTGCTTCTGAGTAAAAATTATCCCTAAGCATGGCAGCTTTGAAAAAACATTTTACTTTTCTCATAGTTTTGTATATCACATATTTGGGGGCATATGTCTGGAAAGTCTTTGCTTGGGGACTCATATGGTTGCAGTTTGATGGGGAAATTCAAATAAATTAGATTCTGATAAGGCTGATTTGATGGCCTGCAGTTGATGTGATGGTTTGTCAACTGGCCTGTCCAATACAGTACTCTTGGTAGAGTTAGTTTTCTTACCTGGCATCTGGCTTCCCTCACAGGGACTATCCCAAGTGAACTGGGCATCAACTTTACAGATTATTACGATCTTGACTTGGAGGTTATATGGAGGCCACATGTTATGCTCTCTGTAGTTGAAGGAGATACAAGCTGATTCAGGTTCACGTGATAGGACTTGTGGACCCCCCTCTCAGTGGGAAGAATGTCAAAGAAGTTGTGGTCATTTTTAAAACTGTCACATCTTTGTTAATTTCCTTCCTACTTTACATGTCTGAAGTAATGAATGTTTTTTGACCAAACCCTGAGTAAATTCAGAAATTGGTGCCATAATTTGGGTGCTGCCATAACAATAGAACTAAAATAAGTGAAGTTTATTTAGCAAAGAGGTGATGAGCAGCAATGAAAAATCTATAGTAGCCAGAGGACTGTAGAGCTGTCATGCTATGGCAAGACATTAAATTTGCTAGAGCAAATAGCGACATAAAATTGCCGGTTGTCACAACTCCAAGTCCTTTTAGGGGGAAGTCTGAGAGTGAGTGACAGTGTGTGCTGGCTACTACTGTGACATTTTGCCTGGTGTTACAAGAAACAGGTTAACTCAAGCAAGAATTAACTGGTAGAGATCAAAGAAGAGATCAAAGGTAATAGGGAAAGTTCAGAGCTCAAATGCCTTGTAAGATTGGAAAAGTTAACTGTTTCTCAAATGAAATACTAAAAGTATTTGATTGTAAAGTTATAAAAAGTATAGTAACCAAGAGACAGAGATAGTTAAGACTATTTTTTTAAGCTTTTTGTTTTGTATTGAACTGTGGTGTTGGAGAAGAATCTTGAGAGTCCCCTGGACTACAAGGAGATCCAACCAGTCCATCCTAAAGGAGATCAGTCCTGGGTGTTATTGGTAGGACTGATGCTGAAGCTGAAACTCCAATACCTTGGCCACCTCACGTGAAGAGTTGACTCATTGGAAAAGACCCTGATGCTGGGAGGGATTGGGGGCAGGAGGAGAAGCGGATGACAGAGGATGAGATGGCTGGATGGCGTCACTGACTTGATGGACATGTGTTTGAGTAAACTCTGGGAGTTGGTGATGGACAGGGAGGCCTGGTGTGCTGCGATTCATGGGGTCACAAAGAGTCAGACACGACTGAGCGACTGAACTGAACTGATAGCCAATTAACAGTTGTGTTAGTTTCAGGTGAGCAGTGAAGGGACTCAGCCACAAATATACACGTATCCATTCTCTCCCAAACCCCCTCCCATCCAGGCTGCCACATAACATGGAGCAGAGTTCCATGTGCTATTCAGTAGGTCCCTGTTGGTTGAAAGTGAAAAGTGAAAGTGAAAGTTGCTCAGTCGTGTCCGACTCTTTGCAACCCCATGGACTACACAACCCCATGGTCTCCCACAGGCAAGACCTGGAGAATTCCATGGACTGTATAGTCCATGGAGTCGCAAATCCATTTTAAATATAGCAGAATGTACATGTTCATCCCAAACTCCCTAACCATACTTTTCCCCCACCCCTCCCACTGACAAGAAGTTTGTTGTCTAAATCTGTGAGTTTCTTTCTGTTTTGTAACAGAAATCATTCATCTGTAACAGAAATCATCATTTCTTTTTAGATTCCATGTATAAAAGATGTCACACGATATTTCTCCTTCTCTGACTTACTCCACAGTATGACAATCTCTAGCACCATGTTGCTGCAAATGGCATTATTTCATTATTTTAATGGCTGAGTAATATTCCATTATACATATGTACCATATCTTTATTCATTCCTCTGTCAATAGACATTTAGGCTGCTTCCAAGTCTTCACTATTGTAAACAGTGCTGCAGTGAACACTGGGGCACATGTATCCTTTTGGATCATGTTCTTCTCTGGATGTATGCCCAGGAGTGGGATTGCAGGGTCGTATGGTAGCTCTGTTTTAATACTGTTCTCCAAAGTGGCTATGACAGTTTACATTCCCACCAACGTTGCAGGAGGCTTCACTTCTCTCTACACCCTCTCCAGAATTTATTGTTGGATATTTTGATGACAGTCATTCTGGATGGTGTCAGGTGATATCTCATTGTAGTTTTCATTTGCATTTCTCTAATAATAAGCAATGTTGAGCCTCTTTTCATGTGTTGTTGGCCATCTATATGTCTTCTTTGGAGAAATGTCTATTTAGGTCCTCTAGCCCATTTGTTAACTGGGGTGTTTGTTTCGATGCTGTTAAGTGTCATGAACTGTGTATAAATTTTGGGGACTAACTAATCCCTTGTCGGTCACATTACCTGCAAATATTTTCTCCCACCCTGTGGGGTGTATTAAGAATGTGAATTTCACTTATGTGGTAACTATCAGATTAAAAATGTTTTTTTTTCCTTACCAAACTCTTATTATTTCAGGTGGCCCAATAACATCACCAGTACTTTGAGAAGGAATGAAATAGGCAAACTTTAAGACATAGTCTATGAAATAACTTTGTGTATAGTTGCTGGGAAGAAGAAACTAACTAAAAACAAATAGATTTTGTTAATATTGGGTTGGCCGAATGTTCATTTAGATTTTTCTGTTGCATCATATGGAAAAACCCGAGTGAACTTATTTGTCAATCTGATATTTTGTAATCTTTGAAAAATCAAAACCAAGAAGCCCTGGAACCAAAAGTCAATGCAAAATTTGTCCAGCTCCCAAGGAAGGCTAGGTGCTAATGGATATTAGCTAGGTAATTAGCTAGGTAATAATGGATATTCAACAAGGAAGTACTTGAAAGAGGGCAAAAATAGAGTTCTCAGAGAACAGTTTTCCCCAGAGAGATTTAGAATATGAATAAGAATATTATTACCTATCCCCAAGAAAGGGGCCTTCACAATGACCGCCAAGCAGAATTTCATACTTTTTATGGACCAGTGACTGCTTGTCATCCATTCCCTTGTATTCCAAAGAGGAGATTTTATTAGAGTCTTCTTTTCCTGCTTCACCACTCCACACATGATAGTGTGGTTCCTAGATTACTGGAGCATGGGGAGATGCATCTGAACCTGATGACAAAAATATGTGCATAATTTTGCAGTTTTTTGGCATTCAATTGAATTCATGAATGAATGAGATATTGGGAAAGGATGAATGAGTTCTATGTGTGAGAATAAGAGTATTACTTATAAAGGAATATTTATCTGATGCTTACATATTAATAAGAATAAGAGGATAGAGAGTATTAGCAAGTTTGTATTATCAGAACAGTTTTCTCCTGGATGCACAGCTACACTAAGTTCTTCAATCTTCCTTGCAGTTAGCTGTGACCATATGATGAAATTCTGGTTCATGGAAAGGGTGTAAGCTATTTCCTGGAACAGAAATCTCCTGCAGAAATCCCATAGAGATCTCTTGCATAAATCTCCTTGCCTTTTCTTTCTCAGTCCATTGGGTACATTGTTAGAATTGTTAGAGAGTTCCAAGGCATATAAAAGAAGGGCCTGAGTCAATTGAATGACTACATGGAAAACTCTCTAACTGTAAACGTTCACAGGAGCTAGATGAGAAAACACACACAATTTTTATCATTTTAAGTCACTGGGAATATGGGAGTATTTCTATTATAGCAACTAGTTACACTTAGAAATACATAATCATTACAGGAAGTGGGGAGGGACAGCAGATTTTTACTGAACTAGAGAATCTACAGAAAAGGAAAAGGAAATTAAAACTTTAGGTTGTCAAGTCATGGCACAGTTAGAGAACCAGAAAGTCTTTATGAGTATTCTAAAATAATTTCTTATCTTTTATAATGATAGGGCTAATGGCATTTATAATCTAACTCAAATTTACCTGGTGAGAAACAGAATCACAACACAATTAAATTCACCTGGCTAGCCAAATCTCATATGTTAGGGAATTGGTTAAAGAAGGGTGGAACTCTTTAAGTATTAAGATAGGAATGATGTATATATTCCAATATCTTTGACTGTTCAAATTTCACTGAATCTCTCTTGTCACCAGAAAAAGCCTGTAATACTTTTACCTAAGGCAAGCAACTTTCAAGTGTCTCTTTAAGACACTCCATTAATCCTCTGGGCTTCCAAATCTACAGAAAAGGGTCTGAGCACACCTAATGGGAGACTGGCCTAATGAATGATCTAGGGGAAGACAAGGCCTTCCCTGGTGGAGCAGTAGTTAAGAATCTGCCTGCTAATACAGGAGACACAAGAGACACAGGTGCAATCACTGGGTCAGGGAGATCCCCTGGAGTAGGAAATGGCAACCCATCCCAGTATTCTTGCGTGCAAAATTTCATGGACAGAGGAGCCTGGCTCCTTCAGGGGTTGGCAAAGAGCTGGACATGACCAAGCACACACAGGGGAAGATAATTTTCAAACCTAAATAGTTGTAGAATTTTATGTTTATATCAGTGAATTCCAAGAGTATATGTAGAGGAAGGATAGTGCAGTTATTTAAGCAAAGAGAAATGAGCATAATATTGGATTGGGCTGAGCTTAATTATATAGGTTCACTCTTCATAGAATTTTTTTGGCAGTTTTGAGTATCACTGACTTTGATGAAAGGTTTTAGATGAAAGAACTAGTAGTGAATCTTACTGTCTTTTTGGTTGATTGAATGAAACCTGTAATGAATGATAATCCATGTTATCAGAACTCTGTTGGTCATTATCCTACTCAGATGGCCATGAAATACTTGGGTATAGGAAAAATGGAAATACTCCTAGGGACTGAATATTTATCTGTATGTTCAGTTTGTGTTGAAGGAACAATGACCAGAAGTATGGGTTTATACTTGTTTTGGGGTAAGGGTTAATTTGGCTGACTGGCTGGAGAATTTTTTCCAAAACAAGTATGGAGAAGAGATACATGGATGAAATTCTGAGGGTAAAGATAATGCTATTGCATAGAGATGCTCTCCAGAGGGCATCTTCTTGATGGAGGCACACATTATTCAGGTAGACAAGATGACTCATTCAGCAAATGTCAAGCAATCTCTTTCCTCAGTAATCCTTGTGCTTGCTCAATGGGTTCATTAACAAAAGTTCTATGATGATAGGAAGTGGAGAGAGCTGTAGGTAAATAAAATACACATCCACTTACCAAGTTTGCTATAATAACTAATAAACGACCAATTTGCCAATGGTGGAGGCTAATGCTGAGTTCCTGATATGCCATACTTTCCTGAGGAGACCAGCCAGTCTCCAGATGTCAAGTTCATTACTTTTGACCCTTTCTATTTTGAAAGAGACAATGATTTGTCCTTTTTGGAATAACAGTCTGCAAATGGATTTGCCTTATCCTTGCGCTAGCTTCTACTAGCACCACCATTTATAGACTTTCCAATGCTATGTCTACTGCTGTGTTTGGCTAAGTAATGTTTTTACTGCAAAAGTAATGATGAAAGGAAAGTAGTGAAAGTATTAGCTACTCAGTTGTGTCTGACTCTGTGTGACTCCATGGACTGTAGCCTGGAAGGCTCCTCTGTCCATGGGATTTACCAGGCAAGAATGCTGGAGTGGATTGCCATTTCCCCCTCCAGGGGATCTTCCCAACTCAGGGCTTGACCCTGGGTCTCCCCCATTGCAGGCAGACTCTTTACCATCTGAGCCACTAGGGAAGTCCAAAAGTAATGATAAATGGCTTAACATGGAGGATTTACTGGTTTTATCTGGTTTTATTATGTATAAAATCAGCCATTGTAAAGGATGAATGATTTAATGGGGAAGAAGGACCTATTGAAGACACCAGTGACAGTTCTAGCTAGGTGATAACAAAGTGCAATGTTGGGATACAGTTGAAAAGAAGAACCATATGCTCAGATCCAGTGACTGGTGTGGTGTGGGAATGGGGCCATCTCCTGTCATTGATAACCTACTCACATGCTTTTTGTGTTCAGTTCCCATGACGTTGGGCTCTGCTGCCTTAAACATGGAGGGTTCCCACTAGAAAACATATCCACAGTCCCATAGAAAGAGAAGTTGTGATTGCCACGTAAACACTTTTGTCTTTTCATGTCATTGAATGAAAAGTCAAAGGAGTTAAACTAATGTCTACAATGACTATAAAGATAAAATATGTTTATTGGGGTTAGGAGTGCTAGATAAAAGTTTAGGCTATCTGGTTAAATTTGAACTTCAGGGAAACAATAAAGGCAATATTAAGGAGATACTTACATTAAATAATTGTTTGCTATTTATCTGAAGTTCAAATTTAACTGGGTTTCCTATGTTTTTATTTTATAAATCTGGCAACTCTAATTTGGTGTAAGGTGACATATTGCTGGAAAGCAAGGGATTCTCAGGTATTGTTAAGAATCTTACTATCTTACTTTTCTTTCCTTTTCTAATCACTCTAGTTTATGTCCCCATTACCATAAAAACTGTTGCTATAGCCATGACAGGCAATGCTTGCTTTGGTCAATCCTATGTACTAAGAATAGAACAGTTAATCTAAAAGAGCTAACATACCATATCATTCCTCTGCTCACAAAGCATCAGGGACTCTTCTTTGCTACAGAGATAAAGTTCAAACTTCTGAGCACCAAACTCAAAGCCTTTCATGCTTCATGCTCTTTCCTCACAGCATCCTTAGGTGAACTCCTTAATCCAACCAGAGATATTGTCTTCACTGATGCGTGTTTTTTCACATACACTTATCTAAATCTGAGATTTAAAATCTCCCACCTGTTAAAGTTTCTCTTATCATTCAAACAATAAAAGGGAACACTTCTGAAATATATAAAAAAATGTAGATTTGTACTTATTGTTCTGCATGTATTTCCCACAACTGGCAGTAATCTTTTTCTTGGGTTCATATGAACTTTTAAAATATTTAAAATTACTCAAGTTATAGGAATTACATTAATATGAATTAGGGCTGGTACTGAACTCCTTATACACAGACACACATACGTATGTATGTATACACATATAACCACACACACATATGTGTATATATATATGTGTATATATATACACATGGTATTTTAACTCAGTCATCAAATATATCCAAAATGAGGTATAAGTAGGCTCAGTCTTTATATCCATTTTACAAATGAAAAGCAAAGGAGCAAAAAGGTTAAGTAACTCACCCAAGAGCATACATGTGTAATTAATGGAGTTGGAATTTAAAGCAGGCAGTCTGGCTCCAGAGTCTGTACTTCTAACTACTGTATTGCACTGTGTCTATGAGGAATGCATTTTCTTGTTCTAAAACAATTGAAACAATAAAATATGGTTAAATTCTCCTTTGATATACCAATTTTAAAAGTTCAGCCACTCAACTAGAGATAATTATTATAATCAATTTAGTTTTTTTAATTTTCATATATGTTTCTATGTATTTCTATGTCTATGTACCCATAGAAAGTACACACTATTGTTTGAATATGTTTTAATGTATGTAACATATATACTATATAAAATAATAACAGTATAAGGAACATCAATGTACATGCCCCTCTGGGAATATATTCTGTAGGGCAGGTACAGAACAATTGAGTTTTCAATTTTGAAGTGCTTATATCTACTCACATTCCCAATAGTAGTGCTTGCTAATATCTATTTCATTTCACCCTTGTTAATACAAGTAAACATATAATTATATCATTATAAAACTTTAAAAAATATTTGATGACATTTTTCAATTCATTGCTTCTGTTTTCTCAAATTCTAGTAGTCTTCAACCTGTTTTCATACATAATTGACAATAAGTATATTTTATCTGTGAATTGCTCATTTTCCATCCTTGATTATTTCCATTAGACTATTCATCTTGTTCATGTTGATTTTATGACTTTCATACATACAGTATGCTAACTCTGTGTATTATATATGCTGTCAATATTTTTCCTAATCTTCCACTTAAATTTTGTTTATTTACCACTTAAATTTGTTTATTTGTTTTCTTTTGATTATTTATAGTGTCTTTTGCTTTATAAGTTTTTTTTTTTATATAAATTTTTATACCCCACTCTTGCAGCCCATTCAAGATCTAACATTTGGAGTCATCTTTTAAAAATACAAATAAAATAATTTCTTTTTCCTTTTTGAAACAGGTGGGTGACTCCCCATTGCAAACTACTTGCTCTGACTCTCACTGCCCTATGTCCTCTGCCCTGGGACATCTCACACGGTACTGCTGTTTTCAGTCTCTCTTTTCCAGTCACAGAAAGCATGTTTTCATGCTTTCTTTCCAAGTTCAAGTGATTTGTACTTGCTGTTTTCTTTGTGTGTAACACTCTGCCCCTCACCACCATTTGACTGGTGTTATGACATAGTGGGAAAAGAATCTTATTTAGAGTGAAATATGGGCTCTCCAGGTGAAACTCATGGTAAAGAACCTGCCTGCCAATACAGGAGACCTAAGAGACACAGGTTCAATTCCTGGGTCGGGAAGATCCCCTGGAGGTGGGCATGGCAGTCCACGCCAGTATTCTTGCCCGGAGAATCCCAGCGACAGAGAGCCTGGGGGACCCAGCCCATAGCATCACAAAGAGTCCGACTGAATAGTGTCTCCCAAAAATGATATGCTGAAATCCTAGCCCCCCGTTAGTGTGTGTGGTAGTGGAAGTTATCATTCAGATCAATAGACTAAATACTGGAACTAATACTGATATCAGTGAGAAGACCCCAGCGTGTAGCCAAAGAGAGCTTGGCACTGCCTCTGCCTTATTCAAAACATCATCCCATAGGCCCCCATGCTGAGCCTGATGGAGCCAAGGCTAACTTCATCTTTCCTTTCTTCCTAGCCTAACAACTTTATCCTTAATTATCTGAGTTGTTAAAGCCACTTTTTCTTATTTTCACCCCTAGAATCCTCCTTTCCCATATTCCCTCAATCATGCACCTCTAAATCTTCTCAAAAGCTTCCTGGCTTCTTACCATTTCTTTTAAGAGTATAGGCTGTTCCTCATCTTAATTCATAACAGAAAGACCATAAAGTCCCCAGTTCTATGTAAAGATGTTTTCATCCCTAGTCGGTAACATTGCCCTGCCCCAAATCTTTCCTTTTCATCACCTCTCACCCATATAGCCTGTTTGTGTCATTGTTCCCACTTAATTCAATATCACTGTCCCCTTGTCAGGGTAATTTTTTTGATAATAAATTACACTCACTATTTAATTTATTTACCAAATAGAGGTAGTGATTACTGTGCTCTAGTATTTTCAAAAATTATTTTCCAGGATAATAGGTCTAATAAAACTAATAGAAACTGTGTAAGGATGCTATCATTATCTCCATTTCACAGATGAGAAAACTGAACCCCAGAAACTTTAGGTTATTTACCTGTTATAGCTAATAAGCAGCAAAATCAGTACTGAGGTCTCAGAAGTCTGGGTCTAGAAACCACACTCTTAAGCTCTGCACTATGCTGTCCTCCAAGACAGCAGAATGAAAAAGAGAAAACGGAAGGAAAAGAATCAGCTATAGGCAATGACAAAAACTGAAAGACAGCTTAAGAAAAAGACTTGCAAAGATGAAGAGTGACACAGAATAACAGTAATCAGAAGAAAATGAGAGTGAGTGGAATGGAGAGTGATAGGCTGAAATACACACACTCAGAGAGGCAGAAACAGAGAAAATAATGTCAAAAAGATAGCACAGAAGCTAAGGCATTCAAGGTTATAAAAATTTACATTCAATATCCTGCCTATTTGTGAGGTGTATAGTTATTTTTTTCTGAATTGAAAATCATCAGGAGTAAAAGCTGAGGTATTTTAAATTCATTAAAACAGCTAAGCAAATGAAACAACTGTTAGGTTGAAACAACTAATCACAGATAAATGATTTTATATTTAGAAAAATATGATCTATGAATAAAAGTGATGAATAATTTAAAATGAAATGTGGAGAAAGAATGTTAAAATGAGTAGCTTAGCAACAGTAAAAGGCCAGTGACACATTCAAGAAATAATGACAATATTGGTTGTTTGTTTGGAGACCCTAGATTTTTTTTTAAGTTACTGCTTGGTGTGTGGTGGCTCAGATGGTAAAGAGTCTGTCATAAATGCAGGAGACCTGGATTCAATCCTTCAATTCTTCCCCATCAATCCCTGAGTGGGGAAGATGCCCTGGAGAAGGAAATGGCAACCCACTCCAGTATTTTTGCCTGGGAAATCTCAAGGACAGAACTGGCTGAGCTCTAGTCTCTAAATTCCCTGCCCCAAAGTCTTTCCAGTGACACCCTAATGTGCTCATTTAAACCAGAAGAAAAAATGTGCAGACTTCCTTCAGTTCACAGTGGCAGTTGGAAACTTGGGAACGAGTAGACCTCTAAAAACATCTATGGAGAAAACGTTTTGGTTCCCTCTCCAGAACTAGGGAACACCTGTAGAAACTGTGCTGGATGGAGAACCACATGATAGCATCTCTATTTTTTGCATACACTTTGTGCCTGAAGTGTGAGTGTGACTACAGGAAAGTATCAATGTCACAAAGCTTGCAGAGTGTGTACTATAATCAGTTTCATGTGTTCCCGGTTTTGTCCCCGGAGTGGTGTAAAAGAAATCAGCAGAGAGGACAACGTATTTTCCAAGAGCCTCAGGCTAGCTGTTGTATACCTGCATAACTGAAGGCTTTGTTCTGCAGTTACTCAAATTCCCTCATTCATTCAGTTGAACATGCACCAACACTCCTCATCACAGACTTTTGAAGTATAATTGAAGTCCAGCAAATTGCACACAGTTGATTCTAATGTGCACATCTCATATTTGTGCATAAGCCTGCTTGCTGAAATGTATTTGTAACCCTGAAATCAATACTCATGACGCTTTTTCAGTCCTTCACAGACATGTGTGTGCTTAGCTGTTCAGTCATGTACGACTCCTTGTGACCCCATGGGCTATAGGCTGTGAGGCTCCTCTGTCCATGGGATTTTCCAGGCAAGAATACTGGAGTAGGTTGCCATTTCCTTCTCCAGGGGATATTCCTGACCCAGGGATCGAACCCCGGTCTCCTGTATTGTAGGCAGATTCTTTACATGATCAGAACAGCAAAACATTAAAAATTTGCCCTGCCTTCCCATTTCACTTCTCAGATTGTAAACAAGTGCCCTATTGGTGATGCAGACAGTGGCACATTGTTCATATTCTTTCTGTGCTTTTTTGTTGGTGATTTGGCTTCCATGGTGGCTCGGACAGTAAAGAATCTGCCTGCAATGCAAGAGACCTGGGTTCGATCCCTGGGTCAGGAAGATCCCCCAGAGGAGGGAATGGCAACCCACTGCAGTATCCTTGCCTGGAGAACCCATGGGCAGAGGAGACTGGCGAGCTACAGTCCATGGGTTGCAAAGAGGTGGACACGACTGAAGTGACTGACATTTTCACTTTTGCTGTTTAAAACGATATCCCCAGGCTAGTGCTGAAGTGCTATCTGGTATTCATAAGTATAAAAAGACTGTGATGCGCCTAATGAAGAAGAGATGTGGTTTAGATAAACTTCATTCAGGCTTGAGTTTTAGTGTTTCTAGCTCTGAGTTCAATGTTAGTGAATCAACAATCCAGAAAAGGAAGAGAAAATTTGCCAATCCTGGAGTGAGGCTGCCCTGGTAAGTCCTAAAGTAACATTTATAAATGAAACTATGGAAAACATGGAAAAGTGGCTAAACTTGTGGATTCATGAGATGATGACTGATTTTTTAAAAAGCATAGTGGAGAGAATTACGGCACAGCTGAAAGCCAAAGAAATGTATGTTTATATTACCGAAAGGTCAGGAAATGTTAAACCCTCCTTAATTGGTGCTGGCTGACTCCCACGTTTAAAAGGTGGTATCATGTGTTTAAACGATTAAAGAAAACAACTCAGGTGATACAAATTTTAACACTTCATGAAGCAGCAGTTTCCACTCTGAAGAGTTCAGAGAACTGCACAGTAAGGGGAAAGGGCTGCAGGCTTTTCTAGAAGGAGGCAAGTGTTACGTCCCTCATGGGAGGACCTGCATAGAAGCCAGGACTATGGCACTGGCTTTTGAGAAAACAGCTTTTTTTCTTGCGAGGTTGGTTAGCGAGAAGAGAGGAAAGTGTTAGTCTTTCAGTTGTTTTGACGCTTTGCGACCCCATACACTGTAGCCCGCCAGGCTTCGCTGTCCATAGAATTCTCCAGGCAAGAATACGGGATTGGGTCGCCATGCCCTTCTCTAGGGCATCCACCAGACCCAGGGATCCTAGCCAGGTCTCCTGCTTGCAGGCAGATTCTTTACCGTCTGAGCCACCAGGGAAGTCCCCATCTATGGTAAGCCGTGGTAAAAGGGCTTCAGCACCTAATCTTCCTGGACAATGGACCCTTGCTTTAGGAAAGAGCTCCGGGGTTCAGGTTCTGGTCACGTTCAGGTCACCTTCCAGTCTGCTGGTTCCGTGGCAGGGAAGAAACTTTGGTTCAGGATATTAGAAGTTAAGGTTTTCTCCTCTGCGCATGCTTGGGCTACAGGATTTGCGCTTTTGTTCTGTGGTCTCTATAAAACAATTGGTATCTTGTTATAAACAGGATAGGATCAGATTTGGACTGGTTCTGCGGTTACGCAAGCAGAAATCGGAAAGTACTGGGGTTCAATGAATTCATTTGGGTTTCATATCTGACCTTATTTGCATAGATTAAGGAACAGGAAAGTAAGTATAGAACCTCAAGTAGGCTTGGTTGTTTGCCGACTGACTGACTGACTGGTGATACTGAGTTTCTGGCCTAAAGAAGGAGCATTAACAGGGAAATGAAACTGAAGTTTCAATTTGCTGATGTGATACCCACAGAAGGAGTGTCTCCATCTTGGGGCTAGATATTTAACACACGTGAAAAATGTTAAATTTGTGCGTAAGTTCTGCAGATCAAGAGACTGCAGAAGAATTTTTAGAATTACCCACTAAGTTTTACACAGGAAGCATGCTATGTGAGAGAATAGGTTTTCAGTGCCCCTGAGACAGGCTTATTTTACAAGAATATTGGCAAGTTAACTTGTATAATGCAAGTGGCATTTTGACTGATGAAAATGTTGTTAAGCAGAGGGGCTCATAGGAACCTAACACTGCATTTCCCTAGGAGCAACAGATGCATATTCTCTCAGTGTTTCCAACAATATTACAGACCACAGCTATCATGAATAACAAGAATTGATCTTATATTTAAAGTATACAAATTGATTAGTTTAAATACATACTCATATCCTCAAGGTGAAGAGCATTTTCATTGCAATCTAAGGTATGCTTGTGCTCCTTTGCAATCCATCCAGTCCTAGATAATCTCCAAATTGTTTTTTTTTAATGTATACTTTAGTTTTATACTTTTACATAAATGTAATACACTCAAAAAAAAATCTGACTCATTTTACTCAGCATAATGTCTTTGAGATTTTTCTGTGTTGTTGTTTTCCATTGCTGAGTAGTGTTCCATAGAATTGGGTATACCCAATCACAGATTTCAATTTTTTGGTTGTTACAACTAAATTGCTGTAAACACTTTGTGCAATTGTTGTGTGGACATATGTTTTGTATCTTTTGGTTAAATAGCTAGGATTGTAATGTCTGGATCAGGTGGAGAGTAGTTTTAATTTTTAAGAATTAATTTTAACCATTAGTATTATACTGTGATTTTAATTTGCATTTTTCTCTGATAACCAATTATGTTGAACATCCTCTCATGTATTAATATTTTTGGTGTATATATATATATATATATATATATATATGTACTTTCGTCTTTTCTAAAGTGACTTTACATGTTTATTTTTCTGTCTTTTTATTATTAAAGTTTAAGAGTTCTTTGTATACACCAGTTACAAGTTGAGGAGAATGACCTCAGAAGAAACCAATCCTACCAGCACCTTGTTCTTGGAAACTTGCTTCCAGAATTGTAAAAAAATAAGTTTCTATTTATTGTTTAAACCTCCCAGTTTGCGGCACTTTGTTATGGCGGCCCAAGAAAAATAATATGTCTCCTTTACAAGTCTTGCTTAGATGGTATCTCAAATCTAGTTTGAACTATTGCCTATTATTTTTTACTTGCCCTTTGAGGCCTTCAGCTGAAACCAAATGAGGAAGAATCTCAGTTTAAGATTGGTACTGTATGTTTCATATCCTTTAGAGTTTGCTATGTCTGTATCCCATTTCTAAGAATCTCTGAATTTCTTTCAACTAACACAGTCTTGTAAAATTTCAGATTTATGATCATACATTCTAAGAAGCCCAAACCATTTGGAGAACAATATCACTTTGAATTTCATTTTCTTATTTTAGAAAACATTAAATTTTGATAAAAAGTCAATGGGGAAAAGATTTTATAAATAGTCTTTTAAAGTATGAATGTGATCCTGTTTCACTCTCCAAAAGGGAATAAAATGAAGGAGTCAGTGCTTCTGATGACTGTCATTCAAAATGGAACCCACATTTTATTTCCTATCCCAAGTGGAACTTGCTTGGGTAAATCAATTTAATGACGATAAGCAGACCTAGTGCAATTCAGAAGACAATTTTGTTAACTCTCACATCTAAAGGGTAATGTTTTGAGACATAAGATGTCTCTGTAAGTATAGAAGTCTGGGAGTTAAAAGCTTAAGTAATATAAATAGGAGAGAATAGTGAATAAAATATTTTCAGGATGCAACATTAAATCAGAACTTTGTTAGCACATAATTCATTTATCCTCAGTTGTAAAACATTAAAATGCTTCTAAAGATATACAACTTTGTGATGCCTCTCATTTAGTCTCATAAAGCCATACATTGAGATATGGTCAGTGTGCAGTTATAGAAATTTTAGTGCATCTCTGCAATAAGGTCAATACATTCATTGATAATACATGCTTTGTTTGAGAGCTTATATAGTTCTTAAAAGCATTAAGTTGGAAACATAAACGCTATCTAAAAATTAAAATTTGCAGCAAGAATAACTCTTCATCAGTATTCCTAAATTGTGTACCTTTCATATTCTTGCTTTATTCAGAAAGCTTAATGAAATCCAGCATGTAGAACACGTTCAGAGGGTCTGCAGTTTGTCAGATACTCTCATATTTTTCTCCTCACACTGCAGAGACTTCCATAAACTTCATAGATTCTTTTTGTCAAGAGTTTATTGGAAACAGAAATCCATTCTGTCTGCTAAATGTGAAGAACTGAGATTCAAGTTCTGGCACAGCTAAGCTGTCAACAAAATGTAATGATTGGGCTGATATCCAATCTTCTAATATTGACCTGGTTCTTTGGAGTCCTAATAAAGTAAAGTAACAATGACAACTACAGCAAAAGTCGTGCTTTGGACACCTTTATGTTTTGTGGGGACCCGTATCAGTTTTCTGTGGCAACATGTAATATTTACTTTATTACCTGTGATATGTTAGCACTAGGGTCCTGACAACTAGCAGGCTCTCAAACCTGAGACATTGCATCGCCTTGGAAATCAGGCACTCAGACTCCAGTCCTCAGAGCTCACAGTTCCCACTTTTATGAAAAGTTTAAATGCTGTAGGACCTGTGAAAATATTTCAAATGATATTCATAATATAATAAAACCTTTCTGATTCAAGTTGGAAACAGCTGAATTTTCTCTTTGGAGCTTGAGGTTAGAGAAGGATCGCAAGTGGTTTCCAGTTAGTTCTGTCCCTTCAGGGAACACTGACTTTTAAAAACATGTGGACATTCAAACTATTTCCATGGTTTCTTTTAAACTTTACATCCCCTCTGTTTAAAAGATAATTCTTTAGTTTTTTTTTTTTTTTTTTTTTTGTCAACTGGATGTTAGCTGAATTCACTCAGTTGGTTGAGATATAAGCAAAAATCAGGAATGTCCAGGCTGCATACAACACAGACTTTCTCTAAGTTTCTGTGGGTTTCTGGGGGATTACAGTCTGTGGTTCCTTCTGGCTTTGAGTTCCTACTTATACTGTCCTCTTATTTTCATTTCTGTTCCCTTGTTTATATCACACTAAACTGTCCCCATATCTAAGACAATTTCTTACCCTTAATTTTCTACAAACCACCCAGATAAATAATTTCTACATATAATAGGCTTTACTGAGATTTTAGGGGAATAGAAAGGATTTTACAGCATCAGACTTTACTTTCACCACCAGATATGTCCACAGCTGGGCATCATTTCTGCTTTGGCTCAGCCTCTTCATTCTTTCTGGAGCTATTTCTCCAGTCTTCTCCAGTAGCATATTGGACACCTACCAACCTGGAGGGCTCATCTTTCAGTGTCATATCGTTTTTGTCTTTCCATACTGTTCACGAGGTTCTCAAGGCAAGAATGCCGATGTGGTTTGCCATTGCCTTCCCCAGTAGACCACATTTCGTCAGAACTCTCCACCATGATTCGTCCGTGTTGGGTGGCCCGACAGGCTCATACAGGCTGTGATCCATGCGCTCATTTTGGTTAGTTTTCTGTGATTGTGACTTTCTTTCTGTCTTCCCTCTGTGGAGGAGGATAAGAGGTTTGTGCAAGCTTTCTGATGGGAGGGACTGGCTGTGGGGTAAGCTGGGTCTTGCTCTGTGGGCAGGGCCATGCTCAGCAAATCTTTAACCCAATTTTCTGCTGATGGATGGGGCTGTGCTTCCTCTCTGTAGTTTTGCCTGAGGCAGCCCAGTCCTGGAGTCTGGTATTCTCTATGCAAGGGTATAGCTTCTGTGCTGGGCCTAATGATGACCTCCTCCAAGAGGACTTATGTCAATATGCTGCACCTCCCAGAACACTCCTGCTAGTCCCCCTGACCCCACAGCAGGCCCCTGCTGAAGTGCACCTCCACCTTAGACTCCCCAACACTCATAGGCTAGTCTAGCTCAGTCTCTTGTGGGGTCACTGCCCCATTCTCCTGAGTCCTGGTGTACACAAGGTTTTGTTTGTGCCCTCCAAGGGTCTTTGTTTCCCCAGTCCTGTGGAAGTTCTGTAATCAAAGCCCGCTGACCTTCAAAGTCAGATTCTTCCTGAGGATAAGATGGTTGGATGGCATCACCAACTTAATGGACATGAGTCTGAGCAAACTCCAAGAGATGGTGAAGGACAGGGAAGACTTGCGTGCTGCAATCCATGGGGTCACAGAGTCAGACATGACTGAGCAACTGAACAATAATGAGAAGGCATTTTATGTTGCGTCTCTGCAAATTATCTTATTCTGAAAAGCCTTTGTCTGTTTGCTACCGGGAGTTTTTCACTGGCTGTGATTTCCTGGTAGGTTATTGTAAAGCAACGCTGCAGCGTCCTGCATTCCTTACTGTTCCCCCTTTTACCCCTTTCTAGTTTTTGGTGTTTACCTTTGGCAACATTGCTTAAGACCAGGCTTCTCTCCTTCAGCTTAGTTTCTCTCATCCTACTTAGCTCAATTCCCCTAACTTGTCTTTGGGACATGTCTTCATATGCAGAGACTTGTTAATGATTCTGGTGAAACAAAGTATCTCTGCTTGTCTTGCCCTTCAGCAGACCCAAATATTCCATAGTTTTTCTTTCTAATTCCACTTTAGCCATGTTAAGTTAGCAGATACATAGACACTATCTTGGGTATCATTTAAGATGTACATTTAGAAATACTTATAATATTTTAAAAATATGGTCAACATATACCCACAAAGATAGACATTGCTATATTCACAGTACATTTGAATTTTCTCCTCTGGTGAATGATAAATATTTACTACCATCTTTTTTAGACTGTATTTTACCAATGTGGGCCTTTCATTTTTTCATGAGCAGGGCTTCTGGAAAAGGGAAGATTAAAAATATTTCCCCTAAATGTTTTCTTAATGGTTGTATGTTAAATATATTAGTTCTTTAGGTTTGAGTAAGAGCAATTAAACACTAATTAGAATTATTTTCTAATATAATTATTAGAATTATTTTCTAATCACTGGGCCAAAGAATTGCCAATGTAAAAATTTTCCAGTGAATATTTCAAAATAAGATAAAGCATATGCTTCTAGTCATCTTTTTAGATGTTCTGAGAACCGTCTTTCTAACTATCATTATTTCCAAGCCAAAGATAGAAATGCACTACCACATATGAAAGTATTACACAGATTCAGGCCTTCAGGTTCTTAATGAGTTTCTGGTGGATCTGAAAGGAAAGGCATGACGCTTCTCCACTTTGCTTCATGGTTGGTTACCTCAGTGACTTTTTTTGCTTGTTTATTCATTTATTATTTATTTTCATTCTTATTCCTAAACATATTATATTGCAAGCTGGCATAAATTTGACATGAGAAAGAAGGAGCAAAGAATAAAGCACATTTAAGCCAAAGATTAAAGGGCAAGGAACAGAGCAGATAAAGACAGGGAACAAAAGAGCATATGCAGGGACATTCAGATAAGGAACCAAATCAGCTGTCATCCTTCGAAGTCCTAGAGGTGTGCGTACCAAGAAGTTGCTAAGAAATGGTAATTTGAGATAGTTCATTTGGCTTTGTTCATGTAGGAATGGGGACTTTTTTTCTGATTAGTATATCAGGGCCATCTTGACATCAATTTAGAGAAACTCTTGACAATGGCAGATGCAGAAGCTTAGAAGAATGTAAAGAAAACCTTCCAATATTTCATCTTTCTGGAATGTCTTCCTGGGGTGGTTAAAGATATCAGCAGTGCTTTCTTTGAGAACACAAGAAGCCACATGATAGAACATTGAGCGGTAAAAAGTCTTTGCAAATTCTCTTAAATTCAATGACTTCTGTGTAGAAATTTACCTTGAGTCATATGAAAAGAAACTTACTTGCTGTCTGCAGTCTGTTGATACCTTTGAAGTGACTTTGTGATTTTTTTTTTTCCCTCCAAGTTCCACTTCCGTCAACTTTCTAGAGTTTTGGAACCAAAGAGAAGCTGTTACTCAAATTAAGGGAGTAAAAAATTTGAGAGAAAAAAAAGGAATTAATTGTTTTTGATCTATACACTTGGCTGGTTGCTAATAGTAGGCAGAATTTTTAAAAAATGTATCATATTAACTATTATTAGTTTGGGATTCATTGATATATAAAATGAACAAACAGGATGTGTATGTGATTGTGTATATGTGTCAGTTTACATTTGATGTGTTAAATGCTGTTTAATAATGTAGGATAGATATGTATATGATAAATTAACCTTTTAATTATTATTAAAATGACTATTTTCATAAGGAATCACTCCTTAAGAATATAGTATAATTTAAAATTTAGCACACATATTTTCAAATATGATATAATTGAACTTTAAATTTTAGATAGAAGTATCAGATAATACAAAATACAATGAAGTCGTCTTTTCTCTTTGTGTTTAAAATGCTCTTCTTAAACAGACTTTTACACTCTGTGGGAGAAGGCGAGGGTGGGATGTTCAGAGAGAACAGCATTGAAACAAGTATAATATCAAGGGTGAATCAGATCACCAGCCCAGGTTGGATGCATGAGACAAGTGCTCAGGGCTGGTGCACTGGGAAGACCCAGAGGGATGGGATGGAGAGAGAGGCGGGAAGGGGGATTGGGATGGGGAACACATGTAAATCCATGGCTGATTCATGTCAATGTATGTCAAAAACCACTACAATATTGTAAAGTAATTAGCCTCCAACTAATAAAAATAAATGGAAAAAAAAATGCTCTTCTTAAAGGTGCTATAACAATTAAGAATGTGTGGGATTCAGGACAAGTGTATTTGCATGAACTGGTATAGAAAATAGCTTCCTTTAATTATTTAAGGGACAAGACTAAGAATGCCTTAAATCTTTAATTTATCTAATAACTTTGGTAAATCATTAGAATACAATTTTGATTTCTTTTTTAGGGAACTTTTGTATCTACTGGTCAAAATGTGGCTCCTTTAGTTGCTGATAATATAAACTTGCTCAATTTATATGTTCTCCATGTCTGTATTTACTCAGTTGTAAAATAAAAATGAAAATAGTACCTACCTGGTAAGATTACAGTGGTGATTAATGAGAATGCCTGAAAGAATACCAAATGACTAAGTATTAGTTACAGTTAATTGGTTTTTAGCTTAAATGAAAGATGAATTCATATCACGGTTTATGTACTTGCTTGGGATACATGCTGTGAGAAAATGTGTATCTTCCTATGGAGTTTGGTGTAACTCAGCTTTAGAGGAAACACCTTTGGTGCCTGCTTGATGTACCTTGTAAGACTGAAGAGTAATTAGTTTATTTTCCAGATCAAGAGTTTTCTAAGACTCTTGACCATTTTCCTGTTCTAAATTTGCATGCTTCCTATGAATGTAACCATACCTGTACCAAGGGGAATGATTTTTCTTTATATATCACAGACTAATAAGAAACTGTTGACCCTGTTTATCAGTATCATCCCTAAAATCTTTCCTCTGTCCTACTGTCCTTCACCCTGGATGCAGCTGGTGCATTCCATGTAATACATTCTTCTGTTTCTTATTTTATGGCCTGATGTTTACATGGGGATTTGGTTTATATACTTTTTGTGTATGTAAAATTCACTGGAACTTTAATTAAACGTATAAAACAATTAAAATTCTAAAAGTTATATAAACTGGTGTGTCTTAAACTCTGCAGTAGAGATTGTATCATAGGCAGAGATAAGGAAGTCTTTCATTGAGATTCTGTTTCACATAATGACAGAACACTATTTTAATGGTAGGAAGAACAGCAAAGTGAGGAAATGTATTCAGTTCCAACTTTTATGAGCACCATTTATGTTAGCTAATATGCAAAACTGACAGTGAAATTGCTTTGAATCCTTATTTTTTGTTTGATTATTTACTTTCACATAGGCAATGAGAAGCCTATATTTAGTAAACACTATTAAAAATATTGACTCAATCAATGAAAATCTTAAAGTATTTATAAATTATTAAGAGAAAGTTTAGAGTCAATAAATAAATAATCTTTTAATACCACTTTGCAATTACAAAGAATATTTTTTGCCATTTGCAAAGTACCATGATTAGGATTTCTTTAAACTAAATACATCTACTTGCACATATATAAGAAACGCAATTACTTTGTTTCTCCTCATAGGGATGAGATACTCTGGACAGAATTTACTTTTTAATTTCAAAGGGAAAGGTTATTTCAAAGCAGTTTCTAGATATCAGCCCTAGATACTTTTTTACTCAGTTCTTTTTCTAGAAGGACAAATAACTTCACAAGGAGGTCCTTTAGAAATATGTTTTATAATCAATTATAAAAACACTGAATGTTTCCTTGAGACAGCCTTTGAAAGGTACTTCATAAATCACATGACCTTTGTTTGCATATCCAATTTAATATTCCAAGAAACTGCAGTGATACTGAGAAGACTGGGTTAAAAATAACAATGGGGAATGTGTAATGAATAATAGAGGAAAATCAGGGTACAGCATTTATACTCTTTCAGATAAACAAGAGGAAAAAACAGAATATGCAAATACTATCCAATAATACTAAGTAGTAGTGAATAGTTTTAATGATTTTCATGGGTGACAAAATTAACTTTTTTGTTTTTGGTTAAGAAAACCATTCTCTCTCTTTCTCTCTCTCTCTCTCTCTCTCTCTCTCTCTCTCACACACACACACACACACACACACACCTGCCTCAAAATAGTTTTCAGTTGCTTCTCTTGTTCAATGTAGCGGCTTCTCTGTTTTTGGTCTGTCTAACTCCATTCTCTTCCTTGACCTGTTTTTGACCTCAGCTCTAAGTTGGATTAAGCCCCTTTTAGGAGTAAAATTCTTTGATCCTGTGATTCTATTTCTGTTCTGCACAAATCAGCTGTATTTATATATTTCCAGCCCATGGAGGGGGAGGTAATTTTAGATTCCATTTTTATTTTTTCCTGGTCTACTAATTTTTCAAGAACATATAGCATGATCAAAAAATCAGAGTCTACACAGTGAAACAATAAATGGATTTTATTCACTCATTCATTCCCAAGTGATTGCTTATGACATGCTAAGCACTGCACAGGATATTAGAGACCCAAAGAGACCTGCTTTCAATTCACCCCACCAGAGTGCTCTCAGTGAAGTAGGAGGAGGCAGACACATAAATAAGTGTAAATGCAGTAATTCTGTAACGGGGTGAAAGATGAGTGGACTTGTGTCATGTGCAAGAAAGCCATTCCGGGCACAACATATGTGAGCAGTAAACTTAGGTGTGAAGCTGCTGAATGTACTTGGAAAACAACAATAATTCAGTTCAAGTGGAATGTGCAGAGTACCTCCCATGTGGAGGAGTTTGGATTTGATCATCTAAAATAGAAATCTCTTATGTGTGGGAGTTGGAGAAGGAAATGGCAACCCACTCCAATATTCTTGCCCAGAGAATGGGGTCACAAAGAGTTGGACACGACTGAGTTGCTAACACACACATGTGTGGGAATGCAGGTGGTTGCTTAATATATTCCATCATAATTTGTACTATAATGTAACATCACCCTTTAATTTTTATTTTAAAGTATGCTTCATTAGATATATGTCTGACTTATATGTAAACAAATTTACCATGTTGGGAGCATGTTTAAAAGTTGTTTGAAGATGGGATGGTTGTGCAACCAAAATGTTTGGAGATGGTTGCTCTAGGAATTAGAGCCTTTGAACTGTTTTGAACTGAAGTGATCTGTCTGGCAGTTTTGAGGGGCCAATAAAACAGTTAGGAATTACTGGAATTGTACGTTTACAAAGTCAGGACAGTAGTTAATAATAAGTGGCCTCTGAAGATTGGTTATTATTGTGGCGGTGGCGGTTGTTACCATCATCATCCATAGTATGGTAGCTATGGAGAGAGTGTAGTTTAGAGGAGCTAACACTGGCTCTAACGTCTGGCATGCTTGACTTCTGGCTCTATCAACCAGGTGAATTTTTGGCAAGATACTTAAGCTTTTGGAGGCACAGTCTTCATCAGCAGCATGAGGATAACAATTCCCACCTCACTAGTTTGTAGTGAAGATTTCAAAAATGCTCATGAAGGACCTGGCATAGGCCATAGCCAATACTCCATAAATCATTACGTAAATAGTTATTGTCTGTTGGTCCTTTAATGGACCGGAACTGGTGGTCCGGAGTAGACGATAAGAAAGTAAGAGAGAGAAAGAGGCTGATAGCGCTTGTTGGTCCTTGAATGGACTGGAAACTGGTGGTTCCGAGAGTAAGAGAGAGAAAGAGGCTGATATCCCTGGTTTAGGCGGAAAGCCAATAGAGTCCTGTGCTTAGGGCTCGCGCTGCTGCACGTGGGCACCGGGCGCCCCTCGAGTGGGTGAAGGCACAGGCGCCTTCTCCAGAGGGTCTTAGAAGCCCGGGCAAGAAAGTGAGCTCAGCGGGCCTCCGCGCTCCAAGGAATTAGCCGGAAATAGACAGAGAGAGAAAGACAGAAAGAAGAAATAGAAACAAAGAAAGAAAGACAGGGGGACCCAAGCTCTGATGGAGCAAAGGTGTTTTAATCAACAGGGCGTGGGCATATAACCCACGCAATATAACCCACAGTGGCAATAACCACTGTCTTACAAGGTGGTTATTCTCAGCAAAGACAAAGATTAAAATTCCAGACTTACAAAACATAAGATGATCCCTATCAAAGAGAGTGAGTTGCAAACAATCACCTTTTACCATTTGGCTCATAAAAAGGAAGAGGGTACTTATCACTGTAATGAGAAATGCCTGGATTCCTCAGCCCCTGGAAAGGTGTGTCTCTCCTCTTAATTCCTGAATATTCAGGAATCAATAAGGGCCAGAGGGTTTCTAACAGATCCAAAACAGCACACAGGAAGCCTTTTGTTAAATGCTTCCTGACAACTGTCTTCTCATTCAAAAGACTTTCCTGCTTGTTTCTCTGTGATTCTAATTTTTTGGATTTATAAACATTCCCATCAAATTTAAAGTCCTTGACTTTTACAGATAACAGTGGTAAGGGAAGTTTGCTTGTTCCCCCTATAACTAAAAATGCTTATTTTTACTAGTGGTCTTATACTCTATTTGTAAAATAATATCTTCACACAGAATATTTTGCATAATGGAAATAGACTTTGGCCAGTGCGATTCCTCTCTTGACCATGTTCATGCTCACACTTTTAAACATGTTGTACAGAATATGGCTTTCTTTGGCTCAGACTCTGACTTTAGATAAGAATCAGTTTGGCCTACATTGCAGTGTCATGGACTAGGCCCTTGGTGACTGATAGCTATGCAGAATTGTGTCTTACTAGAGTTATGAAAATAAGGGTAAGTTAGAATGTTTTCATGATAAAGCAAATAATTTCAAAGAGTGTAATAAAATACAGCTGTGTTTGGATCCTCTTCCTTTTGCCTTTTATGTAAATATTTTGAAGTAATTTTGGTTCAACTGCATGATCTGCATACATGGGCCATGAATTTTTAAATAGTGAACTAAGCATGACTTTATTGAAGGATTTATTAAATTGCTCCTCTGTCCGTGGGATTCCCCAGGCAAGAATATGAAAAATTATTGGTAAAAATCAATTACTTGTAAAAATGGACAAAATAATTATTTGTAGCTGACATCACACAGAATTTGATTATAGCATAACCCATAATTCCATAAAGAATTGTAACCTGTTTAATTACACAAAGATACACTTTGAAAATAATTTATTTTGGCAGGATGACCAGTGTGGGGTAGGGAGGCTAAAACAAATGTTTCAATTTAGCCTTAAACAGAAAATGGAGAAGTGAAAACAGGTGTCAGTCACAACTGAAGAAGAGCCTTGCTAGAAAGGGAATCTGTTAACACAGGTGTTTTCAAAAGCCAAACGGTGGGGAAATTTTCATCTTGTTAAACAGACAAATATTTTTACATAGTTGTGATTACAAAATGTAAGTCAAATCTTTATTCTACTTCTTAGCATAAAATTGGATCTGTGTAAAGCTCTATGCTCAAAAAGATAAAGATTATTTTTTCTGTTAAATTGATCATGTATAATGATTTCAAAAAATGTTGCTTTGTAAAGTTGAAATCAAATTTTTTTTAAGGTTTTCTTTCTATCGACAACTACATTTGCTAAAATGTTTGTAGTAGCAAACTGTTCTCTCAAAATATTGACATATCTCTTGGTTGTTCAGTTCGTTTGCTTTTTCTAGTCTTTTGGTTTCCACTGTTTTAGTTTCTTCACGTTTCACTTGTTTGTTGAAAGCCATATCTAGGTATAAATATTTCCTTGGTGGCCCAGCTGGTAAAGAATCTTCCTGCAATGTAAGAGACCTGGGTTCGATTCCTGGGTTGAGACGATCCCCAGGAGGAGAGTGTGGAAACCCATTCCAGTATTCTTGCCTGGAGAATCCCATGGACAGAGAGAGGAGCCTGGCAGGTAAAATTCCATAGGTTTGCAAAGAGTCAGACACGACTGACGTGCCTTAGCATGCATGCTTGCAACACACGAATATTCTATCTGGAAATCTTTGTACTTTAACTGGTGAATTTTGCCTATCTATATTATATATATGGATCATTTTTACCATATTGTTCCATGCTCTCTATGTATATCATTTATCTATGTTTGTTTTCTTCCCTCTTCTTATAGGATAGATTATTTTTATTCTTATATGTTTCCTTCAACTAGATAAAAATTTATGTACCCTCTTATTGTAATCTTTATTACTACTCTTAAATTTTTACCATAAATATTTAATTTCAAAGTCTCAAACTCCGGGAGACAGAGGAGGACAGAGGAGCCTGCAATGCTGTAGTCCACGGGGTCACAGAGTTGCACACGACTTAGCGGCAGAACAACAGCAACAGAAGTTAATCAGTCGTTTCCTCTCACCACAAAGTGAAGTGAAAATCCTAATATTACTTTTAACTCATGAACTCTCATTAGGCTTCACAGTTATGATTCTTTTAGTATTTTATCTCTATTTTTCAGCCTCACACTTTAGAGTTGTTTACAATCCTTGAATCCAGCTGTCCATTCTACTAATTTCTCATTGCCTGTGTCATAGAATTTATTAAACCTTTTATCATGCAGTGTACTACGCATTAGGGATAACAGATGAAAAGCATGTGATCCATGCCATCAAGAAATTTTACACTCGACTAAAAGAATGTGATAGAGTTTTCATTAAGAGACTTCAGTAAGAGTGATCTGAACACAGAGGATAATGTGGCTAAATAACCGGAAGTACATATTACATTTGATTACTGCTTTTTTTAAAATAAATATTTTTAGATTTATTTCCATTTTATGTATATGTTTTTACTCACAGTTCCTTCTTACATCTGAAGTTTTTTCTATGTGGATAATTATCTTGCCAACAGACACAATTTTATCCACCCCTTCCCCCCAGACCTGACATATCTTTTAAAAGTTTTGTTGTCTTGCACTGGCTAGGGCCTCCAGTCTTTGTTCAATAATAGGAGTAGTGAGAGTGAACTTTCTGGCTTTATTCCTGAACTTAGAGAGTTTTCATTCTCTTACCAGGTACGATATTACTGTAGGATCTATTTGTAGATGCTTTTTCACAGTTAAGAAAATTCTTTTCCAATACTGATTTTTCTGAGAATTGTTATCCTGCTTGTAAGTTGAATTTGGTTAAACTTTTTCTTTAACTCATTTTTATATGATTTTCTTCTTTAGTCTAATACATGGAAAAATATACTGACTTATTTTTTAATGTAAATTGATTTATAGTACAGATTACAGTTTATCTTGGTGAATATTCCATGTGAACCTGAAAAGATTATATATTCTATTGTTGTTATGTGAATTATTCTACACATGTCAATAAGTATCAGTTGGAAAAATAGGTTGATGATGTCGGCCTGGCCCTCTATGTTGTATTGATTTTCTATTTGTTTTATCTATTACTGAGAAAGAAGTGTTAAAATCTCCAACCATAATTGTAGACTTGTCCATTTCTATTTTTAGTTCTATCAGTTTTTGTTTTGTGTATTTTGAATTTTTATTGTTTTATACATGTACGTTTAGGATTATTATGGCTTTTTGGTGTATTAACACTTTGCCATTAGAAAATGTCTCCTTTTGTTTCCAATAATACTCTCTTTTTGAAATTTGTTGTTGTTGTTCAATCACTAAGTTATATCCGACTCTTTGCAACCCTATGGACTGCAGCACACCTGGCCTCCCTGTCTCTCACCATCTCCCAGAGTTCGCCCAAGTTCATGTCCATTGACTCAGTGATGCCATCCTTCTTGAAGTTTACTTTGATGTTAATATAACCACCTAGGTTTTCTTTTGATTACTGTTTTCATGATATATTTCTTTTTGTCCTTTTAATGTATTTATTGCTTTCTACTTAAAATGAGATTCTTAATAGATCACAGATACTTGTCTTACTTTTTATCCAGTCTGTCTTTAATTGACATGTTCAGAGTATTTATATTTAATGTAAATATTGATTAAATATTTGGATTAAAGTTGGATTAAAGTCTACATTCTTTTTTCTAGTTGCTATTTGTTTTGTTTGTTATTTGTTCCTCTCATCTTAAATTTTTTTCTTGCTTGCAGTTGGATTATTTAAGTATTCCTTATGATTCCAGTTTAGGTCTACTATTTTTTTTTTTATTTGTACTTCTTTTAAAAAGTTGTGTTTCCATTTTAGTGGTTGCTCTGAAGTGTACAATAGAAATGCAACTAATTGTAATCCATCTTCAAATGATAATACAACTTCACATGTAGTCTAAGCACCTTATAACCATTTGCTGTCTATTCTTTCCTCTCACTTTTCGTGATTTTCTTTTATGGTTTTTAAAATAACATGTATTTCTTAAAAATGATGTGCATAATAGGAAACAAAAAACACATTTTATTCATACATTTTAGCCGTATGCATTCTTAAAATATTCAGTGTATTGTTACTATTTGTTTACATAAACAATCCACTACACTGTAGAGTGACTAAAAATAAGAAACATGCATTTTTATATTTACCTTTAGCACTGTTAACCTTATAAATTCTCTAAAGTTGTCTTGGGGTCCTCTGGGAACTCCAGAATCACACCTTGAGACTGGTTGATATAATCTATTAGGATTTATATAAGCTACATTATTTTTTCTTATAATTTTCAATGTTTACTTATCTGAACTTAGCAATCCCCTGGTGGCTCAGACAGTAAAGAGTTTGCCCGCAATGCGGGAGACCTGGGTTCAATACCTGGGTCGGGAAGATCACCTGGAGAAGGAAACGGCAACCCACTCCAGTATTCCTACCAGGAAAATCCCATGGATGGAGGAGCCTGGTTGGCTACACACCAGGGGCTGGCAAAGAGTCGGACACGGCTGAGTGACTTCACTTTCACTTTTCATCGGAACTTGAAGACATCTTTCTAACTTAGTACTCTACTTCTGGCAGCAGATGCAAAAGATGTTTTTATTAGAAAGCATGATAGTTTGCCTTTGGAAGACTAAGTCAAAATGTGCTAATAAAGGAGAGGGACACCTGTATAGTCCTGAGAAATATTTTTAAAGAACTAGTGATTTTATTACTATTTAGCACTGTGACCCATTTGTCATACACACATAGCATTATTATAGAGTCTTTTATTTTTTAAGTCATAAGAGGTATCACCATAGGAAGGAGTCCAGTTACTGGACCTTTTAATTTTACTTTGGGTAACTCAGTTTATCCCTTGAATGAGTTGAACCATTTCACTCCATTATGAAATGTCACATAGCAGTTGGATTCACTCATGTGAAGGAGAGACAGATCCTATCAACCATGTAAAGGCTCTAGATGATCAGCTTAAGTCAGTCTATCTCTCAGTTGCTCACAAAAGGTATACTTTCAAATGGAAATAAAGAACATGTGAAATATATCTTCTACTATATAGATATGGGGCACAGCTCTTACCAATTACATTTCCTGCATATACCAATGGCAATATACTTTGAAATACTTGATATATGTAAGACTGTTAGGACAAATTTTATCTAAAGATTTTCTAAAAATGTTTTTTGATTATCTGATTTTTGTTTCTAAAACATGTCATCTTCTGTTACCTATATTCTTTTTGGTGTTCTTTATTATCAGTTCTTCATCATTAGGGAAAAAGTTATAAAATATCTTTGTGCTTCATCATTATTTGATGGAAACACTGTTCTTCTTGCTTTTAAGAAATTGCCAGTTTTAATATGATTCTGTAAATTTAAATGGTCTATAGTTTTCAGGTTTCCAGAAATGTTGATATGAATTAGATTTTTACACAAAAATATGGTAGTATGTAATTTTAAAAAATAACATGTTAAAATATCATAGTTACAATCTACTGAATCAATCTGTAAATGTAAAAGTTCTAGCACTGGGTAATAGATGTGAACTGTAAAGTAAGGCATTAATCTCAGAATCATTACTTTTTAACCTCTAAAAAATCTATTATAAAGAGCTTAAATATATATTTGACATAATTTTCATGTTTATGAAATATATGGCTCAGTTCAGTTCAGTCGCTCAATCGTGTCTGACTCTTTGTGACATCATGGACCACAGCAGGCCAGGTCTCCCTGTCCATTACCAACTCCCAGAGTCCACTCAAACTCATGTCCGTTGAGTTGGTGATGCCATCCAACCATCTTATCCTCTGTCATCCCCATCTTCTCCTGCCTTTAATCTTTCCCAGCATCAGGGTCTTTTCCAATGAGTCAGTTCTTCGCATCAGGTGGCCAAAGTATTGGAGTGTCAGCTTCAACGTCCATCCTTCCAATGAACACTCAGGGCTGATCTCCTTTAGGATAGACTGGTTGGATCTCCTCACAGTCCAAGGGACTCTCAAGAGTCTTCTCCAACACCAGAGTTCAAAAGCATCAATTCTTTGGCTCTCAGCTTTCTTCACAGTCCAACTCTCACATCCATACATGACCACTGGAAAAACCATAGTTTGACTAGATGGACCTTTGTTGGGCTACATAAATGATAGCTATGTATTTGCAAAAGTATTACAGAATACTATATCACAGTAATAACCATAGAAATTTCAACACATTTACAAATTAAAATCAAAGTAATATTTCAAAAAGAATTGCAAGCATCTTTGCTTGCTTTTCAGAGACATACTTGAGCTTCAAGCAATCCTATCAAATCTGATTAAAGATGTGAGAGATATCATTTAATGCTATAAGGATATGATTTCTTATATTGTTATAAATCCTTTATGAATTATTCTGTTTAACTAACTAAAGATGAATTTTTAATGGGTACTCATTTTCTAATGCTATTTTCAAGGAATTTGGAAAACATTGCATTTTACTTTAAACATTTTAATTTACTTTAACATGCAGCTGAAATCAAAGTCTAAATCTTGGGACAAATGACAATCTCTTTCAAGTAGATTTTTGTTTGTTTGTTCTGTCAGTCATTTGTTGTCATATAGCAAACTACTCCAAATTTAAGGACCCCAAACAACAGATTATTATTTCATAGTTTCTGTGCATTAGGAATCTGAGTTCAGCTTAGCTGAGTACTTCTGGTTCAGAGTCCCATAATTAAGTTGTTGACCAGAGCTGTGCTCTCGTCTGAATGACCGGCTGTGATAGAATCTATTTTTAAGCTCCTTCATGTGGTAGTTGGCAGGATTTAGTTCCTCATCTAGGATCGTTTGGCCAAGGGCCTCTATTCCTCCTTGCTGTTGGCTAGAGGGCTTTCAAAAGCCCTTGCTACATGGGTCTCCCTATAGGTGAGCTTATAATATGACAGGTAATCTCCATCAAAGCAAATAAACAAGAAAGGAAGAGAGGAATGCAAAATGGAAGCCACTATCATTTTATAACTTCTCCTTGGAAGTGACATCCCATGTTTGCTATGTCTTATTCATTAGAAGAGAATTACTTGGATCTCCCTGGTGGTCTAGTGGTTAATAATTTGCTTTGCAATGCAAGGGATGCAGGTCCCATCCCTGGTCTGAGAACCAAGATCCCACGTACCAAGGGGCAACAAGAGAGTCTGTACCTCCATAATGACCCCTCATGACACAACTGAGATTTGGCATGGTCAAATAAACAATTAATTAATTTTAAAAATAAGGAAGAGAATTACTAAGACTTGCTTATATTCTACAGGAAAGGGTTACATAAATCTGTGAATACAAGGAGGTGGGGATCGTAAGAGGCCATGTTAGAAGCGTTCTACCACACTTGATTAAGACTCTTGAATTTCTTACATACAGAAAGAAAAAATTTGAAATGAAGCCATGTTAGAAGCTTTCTACCACATTTGTTTAAGACTCTTGAATTTCTTACATGTAGAAAGAATAAATTTAAAATGAGCCCAGATCTGATGAATGTTGAAGTAGATGCAGTAAAGGAACAATATTTTGTTTCTTTAAAAAGTATATGATTTTATTGTTCAAAATAAACATCAAAAATTTTTCTATCTAAATCTCTTACCTATTTTTATTTTGCCCTTTTCTTTTTGGTGGCATGAATTTATAGAGGACAAAATGTGTAATGTATTTCTAATGCTTTTGCCACTTCCTACAAATGCAGTGCTTGATCTGCTTAAATTCAATTGAACAACATGTATTTATAGGTCAGAAAGCCCTAGGGAAGTGTTCTATTTCAACATGACTACACTTTCAAGATTATGACTTGGAGATTCTCAATGAATTATTGACCAGCCCTTTGGTTTCTAATGTGTAGAAATTTGTATTAACTAATCTATATTTTAGGGTCAAGAGAGAAGCGTTTCTATGTGTGCTTAGTCTAAATTCTCTGTGATAGAGGCTAGAAAATCATCGACATGCCTACATTTGCTTTTTTAATAATTCTTGATCTGCCAAATGAATTTCAGCTTTTAATTTGCACAAAAGGCAAAACTATAAAAATAGAGACCAACTGATTTTATTTAAAAGGTGGTTTAAATTCCCTTCAACTTGATATTAGTTCTCCAGTGCACTGATTTCTCTTCAAGTTCATTAACATTTTCTCTTGAAGAGTGATAATAATAGCTTTTGTCCTGTCATTAATGTTAACTGTCATTAATGTGACCCAGTCACTATGGCAAGGAATCCCAGCGTCAAGTCAGTCAACTATAAAATATAAGACTATCCAAACTAGAGCCTCATTAGATAGCGCTTCATTAGATTTAATGCTTGTCTCATGGCACAGCTTCATAATTTGAATACAGAGGTTCCCAGGCATTGCATTCTGTGACTTGATACCACTAAATGCTCATCAAAGTGCCTTAATCTGTCTAAAATATTTGTAATGAACCTAGATTTACATCCTTTGGAATTAGCACTTAGGATGACCAATGACTTCTTATATTATTCATCACTTCTTGCTTCCCATTAGCAAAATTAACTGCTGTTCCATCCCAAATGATGAGAATAGTTTCAAACTATTTAACAATGTGGATTGAACAAAAGAGCTGTTAATTTTGCCTGACAGAGATTCAAAGGACTGTGAATCTTACAGTTGGGTGATAATTTAAAAAGTAGATACAAGTGGCCATGATTGCAAAAATTATTCTTCTGCTAATCAGAACAGATTGTAGTAGGATAATATTGATAGCTAAACTGCCCCTGTATCTTAGTATGAAACTGAAATTGAAGTAAGCTCCACATATTTCATTAATTCTTATTTTATTTTTTACTCATAAAATCATATCTGCACTATGTTTTCCCTTTACATCTTCCAAGATTGTGTTTGAAAGTAATTTTCTCTATTTAAAATGAGATTTACATGATCAGACTTTCTTTGATGTTGTTCAGATGTTTTCAGAAGTACCAGTTAGGGATTGCTATTCCCTAGAAAGCAATTAAGAAGCATGTATTTTTTAATATTCTCCCTCCTTCTCTACTCTTTTGTCATTTAACTTATTTTCCAGAATTTATAACTTATGAGTCCATTAGCCTGAATTTTATTACTCTGTCAACTTCTGACATTTAAAAATCTTCTTATTGGTAAAAAAAAAATGATGGAATCAATGGATTGGAGAATCTAATGAGGTTAACTGTGTGTGTGTGTGTGTGTGTGTGTGTGTGTGTGTGTGTAGTCAGACTTATACAGTTAATTAGCAGGAAGAAAATCTTGGAGTAGAGATTTCAGAAATGGTGCAGTTGGTAGTGGTGGCAAGAGTAGGTTTTTTTTCAAAGGAAGTGAGTACCAGAGATGATGGCAAGGATATCCAGAAATTGTATCTATATTGTTGCAAAAAAAAGTACTATAAGTATGGGTAAAAGAAGGGGAAATCATAGAGTAAGTGCCAAAGGCATCAATAAACTAAGAAGTAACTAGGTAATTAGGGGATTACCTAGTAATTAGGAGAGCAAAATAAGCAGAGGGAGAGATGGGTATACTCTGGTGGCTTATGATGACTCTATGTGTAGTACAGAGCATATTTCTACCACTCCTGTTCTCAGGAGAGAAATGATCAACTCTGTTCTTTCTTGCATTTCTCTCACAGGCATTTCTTACTGTGTTATGCTGTCACGTTTTCCTTTATGCTTATTTTACGCACATTTAATTATGGGCTAACACCAGAAATTCAAAGAAAAGAGGAGAAAAAAAAGAAATCATTTATAACAAAGAATTCCACTGGACTTTGTTGCTTTAGGAACAAATCAAATACTTTTGATAAATTGTGATTTTCATAACAAATTATCCTTTGGATTCCCAAATCTTTGCATCTTCCATTACCCATTTAGCTACAAACTCACTAGTCCAACTCCTCTGTGGATGTTAACCATGTAAGATTAATTACCTTAAAACCCCCAAATGGAATAAACTCAATGACATTTACTGTACCATTCAGCCATTTACGCCTTTTCATCAATCTTACAATGATTCTTGAATTGCAATGAAAACCTATGATAAATAAAGATACTGAAAGTTTCAAGCAGCATTTTTAATTATTTAACATTTAGATTTTTTTCAGTGCCCCCCAAAAAACAAATATCAGTGCAAAGAAATAGAGGAAAACAATAGAATGGGAAAGACTAGAGATCTCTTCAAGAAAATTAGAGATACCAAAGGAACATTTCATGCAAAGATGGGCTCGGTAAAGGGCAGAAATTGTATGGACCTAACAGAAGCAGAAGATATTAAGAAGAGGTGGCAAGAATACACAGAAGGACTGTACAAAACAGATTTTCATGACCCAGATAATCACGATAGTGTGATCACTCACCTAGATCCAGACATCCTGGAATGTGAAGTCAAGTGGGCCTCAGGAAGCATCACTACAAACAAAGCTAGTGGATGTGATGGAATTCCAGTTGAGCTATTTCAAATTCTGAAAGATGATGCTCTGAAAGTGCTGCACTCAATATGCCAGCAAATTTGGAAAACTCAGCAGTGGCCACAGGACTGGAAAAGGTCAGTTTTCATTCCAATCCCAAAGAAAGGCAATGCCAAAGAATGCTCAAACTACTGCACAATGGCACTCATCTCACACACTAGTAAAGTAATGCTCAAAATTCTCCAAGCCAGGTTTCAACAATACATGAACCATGAACTTCCCGATGTTCAAGCTGGTTTTAGAAAAGGCAGTGGAACCACAGATCAAATTGCCAACATCCGCTGGATCATTGAAAAAGCAAGAGAGTTGCAGAAAAACATCTATTTCTGCTTTACTGACTATGCCCAAACCTTTGACTATGTGGATCACCACAGACTGTGGAAAATTCTGAAAGAGATGGGAATACCAGACCATCTAACCTGTCTCTTGAGAAATCTGTATGCAGGTCAGGAAGCAACAGTTAGAACTGGACATGAAAAAACAGACTGGTTTCAAATAGGAAAAGGAGTACATCAAGGCTGTATATTGTCACCCTGCTTATTTAACTTATATGTAGAGTACATCATGAGAAACACAGGGCTGGATGAAGCACAAGCTGGCATCAGGATTGCCGGGAGAAATATCAATAACCTCAGATATGCAGATGACACCACCCTTATGGCAGAGAGTGAAGAACTAAACAGCCTCTTGATGAAAGTGAAAGAGGAGAGTGAAAAAGTTGGCTTAAAACTCAACATTCAGAAAACTAACATCATGGCATCTGGTCCCATCACTTCATGGCAGATAGATGGGGAAACAGTGGACACAGTGTCAGACTTTATTTTGGGGGGCTCCAAAATCACTGCAGATGGTAACTGCAGCCCTGAATTTAAAAGATGCTTACTCCGTGGAAGGAAAGTTATGACCAACCTAGACAGCATATTAAAAAGCAGACATTACTTTAGCAACAAAGGTCCGTCTAGTCAAGGCTATGGCTTTTCCAGTGGTCATGTATGGATGTGAGAGTTGGATGGTGAAGGAAGCTGAGCGCTGAAGGATTGATGCTTTTGGACTGTGGTGCTGGAGAAGACTCTTGAGAGTCCCTTGGACTGCAAGGAGATCCAACCAGTCCATCCTAAAGGAGATCAGTCCTGGGTGTTCATTGGAAGGACTGATGCTGAAGCTGAAACTCCAATACTTTGGCCACCTGATGCGAAGAGTTGACTCATTAGGAAAGACCCTCATGCTGGAAAAGACTGAGGGCAGGAGGAAAAGGGGATGATAGAGGATGAGATGGTTGGATGGCATCACCAACTCAATGGACATGGGTTTGGGTAGACTCTGGGAGTTGGTGATGGACAAGGAGGCCTGGAGTGCTGCAGTCTATGGGGTCACAAAGAATCAGACACAACTGACTGACTGAACTAAACTGAACTGAAAAAGCAACTGGGAAATCAATCCTTGTGAACAATGAAAGATACTAGGTAGAACTATGGTCTCTAATTCTTTTATAATGTGTCTTAACTCTAGAGATATTTACAATGATCAGCAATCTTTATAAACAAAACTGGTCTTAATTTCAACTATGATTTATCAACAGGAGAGTTTACTAATGAGGGAAAAAAGGAGGAATGGTCTTTGTTGTTGTTTCTATATTTAGAGTTGTTAATGATCTGTTACTGATATATTTAGCAACGTATTATTAAAACAGTTTAACACAAGTGGAAAACTTGGAGGAAAAAACAGACTAATTTTACATAATAATTATGTATAATTTCTGTGTGTGATTTCCATTTCATCCTGTTCCCTTATATATTATTTTTATTTTTTAATAAAAAATAATAAATTCCCAAGAGCCTTTATCTCTACTTGTGTTATAAATTTAAATTCCATTCTCACAATCAACACTTAGAAACCCTAATGCTAACACGCTATCTGAAAAAACTTTTTTGAATTATGTTTAATTTTTTGAATTATCTTAAATTCTACTCTTCTCTTAATAGTATAAAGCAATTTTAGCAATAACAGACTCCAGGTTACAGTGCAAAGATAGGCCTCCTAAGAAACTCATTTTGTAGTATTCATTGATTCATACTTTTTATTTAAAATAGATATCATTATGAATAGAAAATTTTGACTTGATGTGGACCTCAAAAATGACATAAAAATTTAAAATGTAGTCATCTTAGGAAACACAATACAATTATCTGATGGTCTTTTTCTTTTTTCCTATAACCTCTGCTTAATGCATACATAGAAGCAATAGCAAATTTTGTAAAAACTGAGTTACTTGTTTCATGAATTAATCTCTGGTAGCAATAAAAACAAAACTATTTCTATCTTAGATAAGCAAAACTGATAAGAACCTAAAAATTCAAAGTCACATAATAGTCTTCCAACTTATTGTTACTTTTTCCAATTCTTTGGAACAGGTCCATTGTTATAAAATAATGTGAAGCTTATGATTGTATCTTGCCAAGGTAGAAATGAAGAGTAGGGAAAGAAATTTAAATCACTATATATGATTTTATAGATTTCCGTAGAGAGATTGGGTAAATAGAACTGGGGCCATGGGTTCTTATTTATTTTTCTTCCAGCTTTATTGAGGTATAATTGACATAGAGCATTATGTAAGTTTCAGGTGTATAGCATAATGACTTGGCTTACATACATCATTGAATAATTATCATTATAAGTTTAGTGAATGTTCATCTCATATAGATACAAAGTTAAAGAAAGAGAAAAAAATATTTTCCTTGTAGTAAGAACTCAGGATTTACTTTTAACAACTTTCCTATATAACATATAGTAATGTTAATTATTTTTAGTATATTATACATTACATCCTAATTACTTATTTGTCTTATAAATGGAAGTTTGTACCTTTTGGCTGACTTTATCTAACTCCACCTCTCCCCAGCCGCAACCTCTGGTAACCACAAATATGATCTCTTTTTCTATGAGTTTTTTTATTTGTTTTTGGAATATAATTGGTGAACAACAGTAGGTTAGTTCCTGTAACAAAATGAAGTGTTCAATATTTCTATGCATTTGAAAATGATCACTTCAAGAAGTCTAGTTAAAATATCTCACCATACAGAGATAGTACATAATTATTACTATGTTTTCCTCATTTTACATTTCTTACTGGCACTTCTTTTATTCTGCAACTGGAAGTTTGTATTTCTTAATCTCCCTCACCTGCTTCTCCCCCTACTCCTCTCCCCTCAGACCTGTAACTCTCTGTACCTGTAACTCTGTTTCTGTTTTGTTATGTTTGTTCATTTATTTTGTATTGTGGATTTCATATGTAAGTGAAGTCTCATAATATTTGTGTTTCACTGTCAGATTTGTTGCACTTAAGATAGTACTCTCCAGGTCAATGTATATTGTTGCAAATGGCAAAATTTCACTCCTTTTTTAAAGTTAAGATTCATTTATACATACATGTACCACATCTTCTTTATCCAGTCATTTATTGATGGGCTCTTAGGTTGCTTTCATATCTTAGCTTTTGTAAATAATGCTTCAATGAATATAGGGATGTATATCCTTTTTTAATTAGTGTTTTCATTTTCTTCAGGCAAATATCAAGGATTAGAATTGCTGAATTGTACAGTAGCCCTATTTTTAATTTTTTGAGAAATATCCATACAGTTGTCCTTCCCTTAGTGGCTACACCAAAATACATTTCCTCAACATTGCTTGAGTTTTCCCTGTTTTCCAATGTCCTCTCCAACACCTGTCAGAAAAACAACAAAAGATTATTATCTTTTTGATAATAGCTATTCTGACAGGTATGAGATAAAATCTTTCTGTGGCTTTGATTTGCATTTCCCTGATGATTAGTGATGCTGGGCATCTTTTCATGTGTCTATTGGTCATCTGTGTCTTCTTTGGAAAACATTTATTCAGATCCACTGCCCATTTAAAAAAATTCATATTGAGATGTAGGAGTTCTTTGTATATTTTAGATATTAACTCCTTATCAGATATATCATTTGTCAATAGCTTCTCCTATTCAATAGGTGATCTTTTGCTTTGTTGATGATTTGCTTTTCTGAACCAAACTTTTAAATTTGATATAGTCCCATATGCTGATTTTGGTTTTTCCTTTGCCTAAGGAGACATACAAAAAATATTACTAAGGGTGATGTCAAAGAACATACTGCCTAGGTTTTCTTCTAAGACATATGGTTTCTGATCTTACATTTATGTCTCAATCCATTTTGTCTTTATTTTTGTGTATGTTGTGAGAGAGAATTCCAACTTAATTCTTTTGCATGTAGGTGTCCAGTTTTTTCCAATAACATTATTTAGAGGCTATCTTTTCCTCTGTATATTCTTGCCTCTTTTGTTGTAAATTAATTGCCTATAGAAGTGCGGTTTTATTTCTCGGCTGTCTATTCTGTTCCATTTACTTATGTGTCTGTGTCAGTACCATCAATATTCATTAGTAATACTGCCTGTAACATTTTTTTTTGTGTGTAATATCTTTAATTGGCTTTAGTATCAGGGTGATGGTGGACTTATAAAATCAGTTTGGAATGGTTTCTTCCTGTTCAGTTTTTTGGAATAGTACTTGGATAATTATTCACTTTTCTCTAAATGCATGGTAGAGTTCATACACAAAGTTATCTGGTCCTTCAGTTTCATCTGCTGGGAGTTTTTTTTTTTTTTTATTACCAATTCAATTTCATTTCTGCTAATTGGTCTGTTCATATTTTCTGTTTTTTTAT
This sequence comes from Cervus canadensis, assembly GCF_019320065.1. Classification (NCBI taxonomy): domain Eukaryota; kingdom Metazoa; phylum Chordata; class Mammalia; order Artiodactyla; family Cervidae; genus Cervus; species Cervus canadensis. Next base: position 6,458,330 of record NC_057411.1, read on the forward strand.
CTTTATTTTTTTTCTGGTTGAGTCGGGAGATTGTCCATTTCTAGGAATTGTTAATTTCTTGTAAGAATTGTTTATTTCTTCTAGGTTGTCCATTTTATTGGCATATAGCTGGTAATCTTTTATGATCCTTTATATTTCTGTGATGTTGGTTGTAACTTCTCCTTTTTCATTTCTGATCTTATTAATTTGAGCCCCTTTTTCTTTGATGAGGCTTGCTAAATGTTTATTTTTCAAAGAAGCACTTCTTAGATTCATTGATTTCTTCTATTACTTTATTAATCTCTATTTCATTTATTTCAACTTTGTTCTTTATAATTTCTTTCCTTCTACTAGCTTTGAGTTGTTTTTTTTTTCCTTCTTTTTCTAGTTTCTTTAGGTGTTAGAGTAGGTTGTTTATCTGAGATTTTGTTTTGTTTTGTTGCCTGAGTTGGCTTGAATTGCTATAAACTTCCCTCCTAGAACTGCTTTGGAGCATCCCATATATTTTGGATCATTATGTTTATGTTTTCAGTTGTGTCCAGTTATTTTTATTCCATATTTGGTTTCTCCAGTGATCCATTGTTTCTTTAGAGGCATATCCTTTAGCTCTACATGTTCATGATTTTTCTTCCTGTAATTTTCATGTTTCTAGTCCTGACCTCTTAGTGAAGTCCCTTTTAACATTTCTTGTAAAGCTGGATGGTGGTGTTGAATTCTTTTAGCTTTTGCGTGTCTGTAAGTCTTTTGATCTCTCCGTTAAATGAAATCCTTGTCAGGAAGAGTATTATTGGTGGTAGGATTTTTCCCTTTTGTCTCTTTAAATTATCATGCCTCTCCCATCTGATCTGCAGGATTTCTGCTGAAAAAAAGGCACCTGATAACCTCATAAGATTTTCCTTTGCTTTTCCCTTGTTGCTTTCACTATTCTCTCTTTATCTTAAAATTTTTGCCATTTTAATTACAGCATCTCTTTTTGTGGTTGCTCTTTGGATTGATTCTAGTTGGGACTCTCTATGCTCCTTGTACTTATATGTCTATTTGCTTTCCCAGATTAGGTAAGTTTTTAGATATTTTATTTTCAAATATGTTCTCTGACCCTTTCTCTCTTCTGGGACATCTACAATGTGAATGTCAGTACTCTTACTGTTGACCCAGAAGTTTTCTAACTTGTCCTCATTTCTTTTTTCCTTCATATATTCTTATTTTTAGTGACTTCAATTACATTTTTTATGTTCTTACTTTTTGATTTAAGGTCTATAAATAGGAAATCAAACCCATTCACCAGGATAAATTGTTCTGTCCCCTAGTCTCCAACATTCATTCTCTCTTAACAAGATGAGTAAAATTTGTGAAATAAAATTGAGTAAAATATGACTATCAACTTAGCATGATAGTTCATCATGTTCAGCTGTTAGACGTGGTCAACATGAGTCCCCAAAGTCTTTGTTTTTATTAAGGGTCTTTCACTGCAAAGATAGTGAAAATCTAAGAAGTGTATGGATTCATGTCACCATAAATAAATAGATGAAACCATAAAGATCTTAATAATCTTAACTTTAGAGAAAGAATTCAAAATGGATGGGAACAGGATAGTTGATTAGAAAACAAAAACAAAGTAACTTTGTGTGGCACCTGGGGAATGGAGAAGACAAAAGAAATGGGAGGAAAAGAGAAAAGGGACACTTGTCTGAAGCCAACTGTGAAAGACAATTTGACGAAAGAAGTTAGGAAATGTTTGCACCATCTTCTATATTCTATGTGTGTAAATGCTAGGAACTGAGTTGTGTGAAAGTGAAATTGAAGTCGCTCAGTCGTGTCTGACTCTTTGCGACCCCATGGACTGTAGCCTACCAGGCTTCTCTGTCCATGGAATTCTCCAGGCAAGAGTTCTGGAGTGGGTTGCCATTTCCTTCTCCAGGGGATCATCCCGACCCAGGGATTGAACCCAGGTCTCCCACCTTGCAGGCAGATGCTTTACCCTCTGAGCCACCAGGGAAGATTCATTTGTTGAAAATTCATTTGTTGAAGTCCAGGAAGTGATGGTGTTTGGTGATGGGACCTTTAAGATTTTAGATGAGGTCAGGATGGTCAGAAACTCATGATGGTATCAGTGTACTTATAAGGAGAGACAGGAGAGAGCTTGCTGTCTACCTACCATGTGAGAAGACAGGAAGAGGATGGCTGACTGTCTATAAGTCAGCGAGAGCTCTCACTACCACCTGCTTATCCTGGCGCCTTGATCTTAGACTTCTGGCCTCTAGAACCGTGAGAAAATAAGCTCCTGTTGTTAAAGTAATCCCATCTCTAGTATTGTATTATGGCACCTTGAGCTGACCAAGAAAGCCTGTGACATGTTAACTGTAATCTTACAATTTTTCTGGTGATATATTACAGTCATTGTAAGGGCACAAATAAAATAACTTACAGAGGCCAGCTGATAACTTTGATACTTTGTTTCAAAGTAAAGTCATTTGGCTCTGAGACTTCAGTACAATAAGTCCCCTACACGTGAACCTACCAAGATTCAAACATGGTTTTCATGTCCAGTCCCACGTAAGTTATTCACATGTCTGGTGTACATTGTCACGTGTGTCCATCCTCTATGAGTGGCTATGCTTTTGTGTACTTACTGTATAGACTTCAGTAGTACAGTAGCTTTATTTCAAGTCCAGCACGTCTAGAAGCAAGTGTTAAAGCAGCGGTGATGAGCTTGTACTGCTAAGAAGCACCAAGGGATAAGGATGGCATTTGAGGCTCAGAGAGAAGATAAACAAGGACAAAAGGAAGAAAAAGTAACTGAAGAGTCAAAGAGATTCACTACGTGGAAATGACAAGGGTAAACTTTCTTTATTTGAGGAGGCACTGTTAATTTCTGTGGCACAGAATCTGAACGTAGAATGGTACACAACATTTGCAGCAGCTGCTCAGAACACATTCCAGTGCTACTGTGTCATCTATGATGACAAAAAAAGAGCTTCTACCCAAACATCACTGGGTCACTTTTTCCAGAGAGCAGATAGAACTGAACCCACAAAGAACCAGAACCTGTGCCAGCAATGCCAGGTGTGGGTGAAATTGTGGCTTGCCCTCCATCTTTATTGGTGATGACCCATCAGCTCTACCATCTTCTACCTCTTCCCCATCCTCCAGTAAGTAACTCTTCTTGCCTGTTCACTTGATGCCAGCCCCTGTATGCCAGGTGTTGTACTGGGCCACTGTCCTTTTCAAGGGACTGTACGATTAAAAATGTTTTCTTTATTTTTTGTGTTTGTTTGTTATGTATTATTTGTGTGAAAATTATTACAAACCTATTATAGTACAGTCCTATATAGGTGACTGTGTTAGTTGGGTACCTAGGCTAACTTTGTTGGACTTATGAACAGATTGGACTTACGAATGCACTTTTTGAAATGGAGCTTGTTCATATGTAGGGGATTTACAGTAGTCATTACTTTGGTTTAGATTGAAGGCAACTTTAGCTTGTGTTGCTAGAGTAAAAGTGAATTCAGAAAAAAGGAATCCACGGAAGTGCTTCCATTCATTTAGCGCATGTGTTTATTGAGTGCTTGCAGTGTACCAGACACCATCATGGGTACTGAAGATCCAGGGAGCACAAACAACCCAAATCCCTGCCTTTATAGTTTAAATTATAGAAAAGGGATTCACACAATAAGCTGAGAAACGTAATCTATTTGGTATAATAGATGTTGACACTTTCTATTAAGAAAGATAGAGCAGGAGTCAAGATAGCTGAGGATGGGTTTCAGTTTTTAATGAAGGTGACTGGAGAAGCTATCAATGAAAACGCGTCATTTGAGAAAAGAGCTTAAGGACAAATGGGAGAAGATCCATCCACATCACAGGGAACAGCAAGGACAAAGTGTCATAAATGGCAACGTGTCTGTATGTTTGAAAATAAGACGGGAGCCCAGTGTGGCTAGAACAAAGTGAAGAGGAGAGAGGGACAGAAAGGGGTAATGTGTGGGTCATGTGTGGTGTGAGAGAGCAAGAGAGTTTAGAAAATGGGCTGTGTTAATGTTTTTGAAATCTATGCAGTTCAGGAAGCAGCAGTTAGAACTGGACATAGAACAACAGACTGGTTCCAAATAGGAAAAGGAGTACATCAAGGCTGTATATTGCCACCCTGCTTATTTAACTTATATGCAGAGTACATCATGAGAAACACTGGGCTGGATGAAGCACAAGCTGGCATCAGGATTGCTGAGAGAAATATCAAACAACTCAAATATGCAGATGACACCACCCTTATGGCAGAAAGTGAAGAACTAAAGAGCATCTTGGTGAAAGTGAAAGAGGAGAGTGAAAACTTTGGCTTAAAGCTCAACATTCAGAAAACTAAGATCATGGCTCCCGTTCCCATCACTTCATGGCAAATAGATGGGGAAACTGTGGAAACAGGGACAGACTTAATTTTTTTGGGTTCCAAAATCACTGCAGCTGGTGACTGCAGTCCTTAAATTAAAAGACACTTACTCCTTGGAAGGAAAGTTATGACCAACCTAGATAGCATATTAAAAAGCAGAGACATTACTTTAGCAACAAAGGTCAGTCTAGTCAAGGCTATGGCTTTTCCAGTGGTCATGTATGGATGTGAGAGTTGGATGGTGAAGAAAGCTGAGCCCTGAAGGATTGATGCTTTTGAACTGTGGTGTTAGAGAAGAGTCTTGAGAGTCCCTTGGACTGCAAGGAGATCCAACCAGTCCATCCTAAAGGAGATCCGTCCTGGGTGTTCATTGGAAGGACTGATGCTGAAGCTGAAACTCCAATACTTTGGCCACCTGTTGCGAAGAGCTGACTCATTTGAAAAGACCTTGATGCTGGGAGGGATTGGGGGCAGGAGGAGAAGGGGACAACAGAGGATGAGATGGTTGGATGGCATCACCAACTCAGTGGACACGAGTTTGGGTAAACTCTGGGAGTTGGTGATGGACAGGGAGGCCTGGCATGCTGCAGTCCATGGGGTCGCAAAGAATTGGACACGACTGAATGACTGAACTGAACTGAACTGAAAGTTTGTTGTTGACTTTTCAAAGGAAAGTTAATGAACCAAACTCAAATATAGTCAATCATCAGAAGACTGTTAATTTCTAGAAAAATTTGAAAGTGAAACAGGAATTTTTAACATTTTTGTGCTGACAGTTTTTTAACACATGGTTATTTGGTTAACCTGAAGATCAGATTCTAGATGCTGTATTTTAAATAGACAAAAAGGCTGCTAATTGAGCAAAACCGTTAAGCTCCAATCTTTTTAATGAGGGAAGGTAAGCCAGAGCTTACACTTGAGGCCAAATCTATTCTCTTTGAGGCTAAGAATGGCATTCTTAATCTGTGCAATTTTCTGGATGTGGTTGATATAAAATCAAACAAGAATGCACTTTACACAGCATAGTCAATACTTTGAATAACATCAATGTTTTACAGTCACTATTATAGAAAATTTAATTTTTAGCTCTTGGCTATTGATTCTGGATTTTTAATGTGTATTCAGAGTGTTCCGTTGCTAAAAATGGTCACTTCTAATTAATATCATTGTTTTAAAGTCAAGGATTGCTTAGGGTTGTAAACAGGTATTTGGGTTATTTATAGCTATACTATTTTGAAACTTGAAACAGACTTGAAGGGGAAAAAAAGGGAGAGGGAGGATATCTCAGGTATAAAACCTGAGATGGGTATACAGTGAAAACACTTTTGAGAGGTCTGTGTCTATGGTTGTTTTAACATTTCTTCCTGTAAAAAGTTTTAAATTTACATTTTGCTTTATGAAGACTTTTCTGAAGTATTATGGGGAATATCTTACCCAAATTTTATTCTGTCTGATTTTTGTTATTATGGAATATTTTCTGAAGAAAACTGGAAAAAGAAGTGAGATCACACAGTAACTTGTCCATAGTAATATTTTCCTTTGCTTTGGAGGAAGGCAATGGAGACAGCACCAAGATGAGGAAGACAATAACTAGTCTTCTCTATGAGCTGTGTCTCAGACTATCCTTTTAATGTTATTATGTATCATTGAGCCTTCTCTGTTTCTCACCGAGGCCATTTTAGTAACATTCTCTCTCAACTTGATTTTCAGTTTCTTCCATTCTTTCAGCCACTCCTTCACATCACCACCGAATTTTAACTATAGAATTCATCTTCTAAACTCTGCAAAACTTGTTAATGTTCCTAAAATAAATTTTGGACTCTGCACTAGAACACAGACTCTTAGGATCTGCTACAACCTCTCTCTGCAAACTTGCCTGGAAAGATTGGATATCAAAGGCAACACTTGTCTTCACAATGTCAATTCTGATGGGTTTACATGTTGTGCATACAATGTGGTTATTCCTTTATTTTTGTTGTTTAAGCTAGCAGTTCCCATGGTAAGGGAAAGGGAAAATATTTTGTAAGGGTTTATGTAAAATTCTAGACCCCAGTAAAGGAGTAGCTAACTCTATTTCAGGAACTTGGGTCCTGGATTCATTTTATAGAACTGAAGCAAACTTATCCACACCTCTTCAACCTCAAGGATAAACAGGGACAAGTGACAGCTCTATTTTCTTCAAAATGTTGTTTTATGGATTAGTGAGGCAATATTCTTAAGAGTGTTTTGAACACTGAATATGGGTTATGTAAATGTAGATTATAATAAGGGTAGGCAGAAAAATTAGTTGGTTTACAGCATAGTGAGAAAACTAATGAATTCAGTAGAAGCAACCCATTATGCAGAGACATCTAGGAGGACTTCAAAGCAACTGTTTACTCCTATTTGCAAAATGACCTTGAAAATTCATTACCTGACCTCACTGGATGCATCGATAAATTGTGCTGTATTTGGAAAAGCCTGAGGGAAATGAGGCATTACCAGTGTACTGGCAGTGTTTACAAGGTCTGCAACAGTAGGACAAATGTTTTCATTGTGTAGAGGGTCTGTGTTGTAACACAGTATAATTAGGTTTGGTCTGGTTTCATTTTCAATTAAAGTCATCAGCTTAATTCACTTTTCTTCCAGTTACTAGCAAGGTAAATTTGATAATATTTCAGGCTTGTTAACAGTGTATTTTTGTTCCCTGGAACTCTTTAAGATATAGTTTTATTTCTCTGGTTTACTAAATGTGAATATAGTTCTTGCCTTATTGTAGTGAAAGTGTTAGTCACTCAGTCATGTCAGACTCTCTGTGACCCCATGGACTGTAGCCCACCAGGCTTTGTTGGTGGAATTCTCCAGGCAAGAATACTAAAGTGGGTAGCCATTCCCTTCTCCAGGGGATCTTCCCAACCTGAGGATCGAACCTGGGTTTCCTACATTGCTGGCAGATTCTTTACCATCTGAGCCAAGAGGGACTCTCACCTTTATAGATAAGCAGCCAAACTCAAGGTGGTCAACCATTACTGAGGGCCTACTATGTCAGGACAAGACAGAAAACAAGAGAAACTACATGAAAGGACTTGCTGGGCTTTGAATAGGAGTTCAGAATAGCAAAATCACAATGTGCTTGAACGAAGCAGAAATTGAGGCTGTATAGAGTGGTTACCTGGAGGAGGGCATGGCAACCCACTCCAGTATTCTTGCCAGGAGAATCCCCAAGGACAGAGGAGCCTGGCAGGCTATAGTCCTGTTAAGAGTTCAAAACACTCTTAACACCTTGGGGTCACAAAGGTCGGACTTGACTGAGTGGCTATGCACACCAGAGAATGGTTATCAACAGATTCTAGAGGGCCATTGATGGTACACTCTGGAGTTTCTATTTTAGCTTTTGATGATGGAAAAACAAAAAAGTATAAAAATAATCAGAAGTATGATTTTTAAAATTCACTTTATTGGTAATATTGAAGTGAAGCCATGCCTATCCCCAACTCCATTAATATTGAGACATAAAATCGTTAAACAACATGATGTGATCGATTCACTAACTGTGGCAAGTGGCTTGGGAGGCAGTTCTGAGTTGGAGGCAAGAGATTGGGTCTAATCACCTTGTATACAAACTGATGACAAATTGTCAAATAAACCAAACGATCTTTGCTAGAATGAATGTCACCTATTTATGGAATGCTTTTTATGAGATGTACCTAGTTGTCTTGAGAGTCCCTTGAACTGCAAGGAGATCAAAACAGTCAATCAAAGTAAATCAACCCTGAATATCCTTTGGAGTCAGATTAGAACAATATATATGTTCATCAGTGATATTGGCCTGTAGTTTTTTCTTTTTTTGTGTTATGTGAGACAGCAAAAGAGACACAGATGTGTAGAACAGTCTTTTGGACTCTGGGGGAGAAGGCAAGGGTGGGATGATCTGAGATAATAGCATTGAAACATGTATATTATCCTATGTGAAACAGATCGCCAGTCCAGGTTTGATGCATGAGACAGGGTGCTCAGGGCTGGTGCACTGGGATGACCCTGAGGGATGGGATGAGGAGGGAGGTGGGAGGGGGGTTCAGGATGGGGAACACATGTACACCCATGGCTGATTCATGTCAATGTACGGCAAAACCACTACAATATTGTATAGTAGTTAGACTCCAATTTAAAAAAAATTATTTAAAGGCAAAAAAAAAAAAAAAAAGAAAAGAAAGAAAGATAAAGTTATAAAATTTTCACAGGTTTACATTTAATTCTCTTGGCCTATAGAAAGTAGACTGATCAAAACAGAGCTAATAATAAATTCCAAACTGTTCTTTTTTTCTTCCTCCAAAAATGTTCTTAATTGTTGGGGCCATTAGCAGAAGCTCACTAGCAGAATTTGGATTCTGAACTAGGAAATTTTAATGAATGTCTGTAGTTAATACATCAAACCACACCAGAATTGTTAATTCCTCTTGCACATGAACTTCATATGAGAAAATACACATTATTTCCAACCTAAAAAAAAAAAAAAGAACAATATATAAACAGAGTGATGAGATAAAAGAACAAAATTCTTAATCTTTCCCCCAAACATGTATCAAACTCTTACAATGTTTTGCCTGTTGTTCATTCCCTAAGTCGTGTCCAACTCTTTGTGACCCCATAGACTGCAGCACACCAGGCTCCTCTGTCCTCCACTCCCAGAATTTGCTCAAATTTATGTCCATTGAGTTGGTGATGCTATCTAACCGTCTCCTCCTTGGTTACTCCCTTCTCCTGTTGTCTTTAATCTTTCTGAGCATCAGTGTCTTTTCCAATGAGTTGACTCTTTGATTAGGTGGCCAAAGTATTGGAGCTTCTGCTTCAGCATCAATCCTTCCAATGAATGTTTAGGGTTGATTTCCTTGGATTGACTGATTTGATCTCCTTATAGTCCAAGGAACTCTCAAGAGCCTTATCCAGCACCACACTTCAAAAGTATTAGCTCTTCACTGCTCAGCCTTCTTTATTATCTGAGCCACAGTTAGCTTCAGGTCTTGTTTTTGCTGACTGTATAGAGCTTTTCCACCTTTGGCTGCAAAGAGTATTACCAATCTGATTTTGGTATTGACCACTCGTAGAGACATCACTTGTATTGTTAGAAAAGGCTATTTGCTATGACCAGAGAGTTCTCTTGACAAAACTTTGTTAGTCTTTCCCCTGTTTTATTTTGTACGCCAAGGACAAACTTGCCTGTTACTCCAAGTATCTCTTAACTTCCTACTTTTGTATTTTAGTCCCCTATGAAAAGGGGACTTTTGATGAAAGGATGAAAAGGACAGGGTTGTTGTTGTTTTTTTTTGGTGTTGGTTCCAGAAGGTCTTATAGATCTTCATGGAACCTGTCAACTTCGGCTTCTTCAGCCTTAGTGATTGGGGGTATAGATTTGAATTACTGTGATGTGGAATGGTTTGCCTTGGAAACAAATCAAGATCATTCTGTCATTTTTGAGATTTCATCCAAATACCGCATTTCTGACTCTTTTGTTGACTATGAGGGCTACTACATTTCTTCTAAGGGATTCTTGCCCATGGTAGTGTTGCAGAAACCAGTTTTCAGAAAATAAGCACCACACTTGGAAAGTTGGAAAACTCATGTTTATTATGCTGGCAGGCCCAGAGGAGTTAACACTCCAAGCTCCGAGCCCTGAACAAAGGGGTTACAGAGTTTTTATACGTGCACAGGCATGTCCAGGTTTACAGGGGCTGGGCGATAGCAAAGAGCAGGACAAGGGTGGGTGAGATAAGCTCCAGTTCCTAATATTGTGAGTCCCCACTTTCTGAGACCATGTGACCTACATGATCCAAACTTTGCAAGGAGCAAGCTAGTTACAGAGGTAGAAGGAGCAGGAGGTTATGTAAACTTTTAACTTCTCCTCTTCAGTAGTAGATGTAACGGTCATCTGAATTCCATTCGCCCATTTCCATCCATTTTAGTTCACTGATTCCTAAGATGTTGATGTTTACTTTTGCCATCTCCTGCTTGACCATGTCCAGTTGATTCATGGACCTAACATTCCAGGTTCCTATGCAGTATTGTTCTTACAGCATCAGACATTACTTTCACCACCAGACACATACACAGCTGAGAGTCATTTCTGATTGGCCTAGCCTCTTCATTCTTTCTGGAGCTCTTTGCAATTGCCCTCTGCTCTTCCCCAGTAGCATATTGAACACCTTCAGACCTGGAGGGGCTCCAGTGTCATATCTTTCTGCCTTTTTATACTGTTCATGGGGTTCTTGCAGCAAGAATACTGGAGGTGTTTTTTTTTTTTTTTGGTGTTCGCTCCTCAGTGGACCACATTTTGTCAGAACTCTTCATTATGACTCATCCGTCTTGGGTGGCTCGGCATGGCATAGCTCATAGATTCATTGAGTTATGCAAGCTCCTTCACCATGACAAGGCTGTGACTCATGAAAGGAATTTTTGTCTAGAATACCACAGAAGTTATTTGTTAGCGATCTCCACATAATCTATTATTCTTCCTGGATTATGAACTCACATTGCTGATGGAGTGATTTTGCCACCTACCTATTTAAAATCCTGCAATAATTTCTGATTTACTTTAGGATATATACACATTTCCTAAACATGTCTCACAAAATTCTGTATTATCTGGTGTCTTCTTACTTCTTAACCTAATTTATTTTGTTTTTTCCTCTTATTATGTTTGCTCTAGTAACACTGCTTATTTTCAGCACCTTAGAATAATTTTTCTGTTTTCCTTTCTAGACCTTACTTCTCTCTCGGTCCAGTTAATATGTACAGATTATCCATATGTCAACCAAAATCCTACTTCTTCAGGATCTTCTCCCCTGATTTCTCTGAAGAACTTTTATTGCATTATTTGGTTATTTTATAACAGCACATTTATAAGTTAATGTTTGTTTCTGTGATGATTTGATTAAAGTCTTGGTCTCCCAGCATACTGGAAGCTCTATGAGTAGAGGGATTATGCCTCTCTGTGGCCACTGTTTTACTTCCAGGATCTTCCATGGTGTGTAACAAAGAATAAGGCTCAGTGAAGATATTTTGACTGAATAAATAAACAGTGTTCATTTAAAAGCTGATGAGGGACAGAGTCCAAAACACTTGTACAAAAATTGGACTCTCCCCAAAAAAGATTAGGTCAGTTGTAATAGGAGGAAAGAAAAATATGGCGGCGGCAACAGTGGTTTAGTTGCAAAGTCGTGTCTGACTCTTGCGACCATGTGGACTGTGGCCTGCCAGGCTCCTCTGCCCATGGGCTTCTCCAGGCAAGAATACTGGAGTGGGTTGCCATTTCTTTCTCCAGGGGAGCTTCCCTACCCAGGGATCGAACCCAGGTCTCCTGCATTGCAGGCAGAGTCTTTACCAACTGAGCTATGAGGCAAGCCAAAATATGGCGGTAGATGCAAATTACTGTGTAGATTTGCAGTTGGAAGAGAATGATGTTCTTGCCTAATGATCTCTCTTAGTATGAGACAGTCAATGCCCCAAACTCATGGGTTTCGGGAAATGTATGGAGATCAATTAAGGTATGAAATAATCATCTTATAAAAGAGAAAGGCAAACTTCTTCGAAATCTGAAAGAGGAGTGAAGAACAGTTTTGTTACCAGATTGAATGTTCTCATTTTCAATCTCTTACCTCCACCCAGCTTTATATCCACAGCATTTAAAATGGGTGATTAAATCTTTTTTTTTTTCATTTATTTTTATTAATTGGAGGCTAATTACTTTACAATATTGTAGTGGTTTTTGACATACATTGACATGAATCAGCCATGGGTTTACGTGTGTTCCCCATCCCGATCCCCCCTCCTGCCTCCCTCTCCATCCCATTCCTCTGGGTCTTCCCAGTGCACCAGCCCTGAGCACTTGTCTCATGCATCCAGCCTGGGCTGATGATCTGTTTCACCCTTGATAGTATTCTTGTTTCAATGCTGTTCTCTCAGAACATCCCACCCTCGCCTTCTCTCACAGAGTCTAAAAGTCTGTTCTGTACATCTGTGTCTCTTTTTCTGTTTTGCATATAGGGTTATCGTTACCATGTTTCTAAATTCCATATATATGCATTAGTATACTGTATTGGTGTTTATCTTTCTAGCTTACTTCACTCTGTATAATGGGCTCCAGTTTCATCCAACTCATTAGAACTGATTCAAATGAATTCTTTTTAACGGCTGAGTAATATTCCATTGTGTATATGTACCACAGCTTCCTTATCCATTCGTCTGCTGTTGGGCATCTAGGTTGCTTCCATGTCCTGGCTATTATAAACAGTGCTGTGATGAACATTGGGGTGCACGTGTCTCTTTCAGATCTGGTTTCCTCAGTGTGTATGCCCAGGAGTGGGATTGCTGGGTCGTGTGGCAGTTCTATTTCCAGTTTTTTAAGAAATCTCCACACTGTTCTCCATAGTGGCTGTACTAGTTTGCATTCCCACCAACAGTGTAAGAGGGTTCCCTTTTCTCCACACCCTGTCCAGCATTTATTGCTTGTAGACTTTTGGATAGCAGCCATCCTGACTGGCGTGTAATGGTACCTCACTGAGGTTTTGATTTGCATTTCTATGATAATGAGTGATGTTGAGCATCTTTTCATGTGTTTGTTAGCCATCCATAAAATGGGTGATTAAATCTTAACATGGTTTCATCCCTGTCTTTCTTCTTTATTATCTATCCTCTAGATTCTCTTTTTAGATGTTAGGCATTCAAGTAACTGCCACTGTTTCGATATATAGGACTCACATCCTTGATCCTGAATCTAAATTTGATTTTTAACAGTATGGTAGAAGAAATGAATTTCATATTTTTGTCAGAAAAGAATTTGTTAGTGTAACAGTTCTTTTTCATAAGCAAGACTCAAACAAGAAAACAAAGTCAGAAGATCTTAAGGCTTTTTGACTACCAAGCAGTGGAGTTACAGACTAACTTTAGGTAGAGAACAGATAGTGAGTTAATTAGCATATTGTTATGTATACAAAAAATTTAGGTATGTATATGTCATTTCCTATTAATGTTTCTAACAAATTGCATTTTCTATTAAAAATGTAGTAAGCAAATAAAATTTCCCATTTAAGAATTGTAGGAAAAACTGTAGTTAAAAAAAAAACTGTAGAAAATAAAAAATAACAAAAGTAGAATACTACAGGAGAGCTTTTATCTTTCAGCAAATAAAATAGCCCAAATTCTATTTCATTATGATAAGATAGGGTATATATATATTTGTGTAAAAGGGGCCTTAACCTCATAAGCTGAATGTTCTTTATTCATGGTGTTTTTATGGTAACTGGTATGTACATACCCTTCTAATAACACCTTTATTTTAAAAACAAAGGTAGTGAGTAATTCAGTAGTTTATATTCTCAACATTGCTTATGAAAATAATATATTTTTATTAATTTCTTGATTATGAAAAATGTCAAGGTTTCTCATTAAATACTCTCTTGACTTTGGCTTACTGTTTTCAAAAATAGCTTCAAAAAATGTATTTTGGGACACATAATACATGTGCATATTTATTTTCACACATTGACACCATCTTAAAGCCATAAGAATTCCATTTTTTTTCCCACAATCTTTTCCAACTGTTTCCAAACACATGCTGTGTATTTCTACAAGATGAGCCTCCTTGTATTTCTTTGAAAAATGTATTTTAAGGAACATTTCCTCAACATTATTGACAAATACAAACAAATCCTTTTGTCAGTATTATTATGAAACCTTGCAAATTTCAATTTCCAAGATCCCTATTATGTTACAGCTGCAGAAGGCCGTTTGCAATTTTTGTCTTGTTCTGGTCTGTTTTTCTCCTTTCTTTACCTATTGTATACATCCTCATCTGTGCTGGCTAGGATAAGATTAAAAGCTATAATTTTTATATAGAATCATTACTCTAATAACTATAATAGCTATTGTGGTTAGGTCTACATAAATAGGTATATTCTTGCTGACTTATTTTAAAGGACTATAAGGCACATCTTTTATTTACCTAATAAATTTGGAAATCACATTTATTAGAAATATCACTGCTTTAAACTATGCTTTAAGTATGTCTGAAAATTTACATTAATTTCCTTTGGGAACCAAGAAACCAAGAAATGGCATGGCTGGAGTATATTTTCTGTATCAGGTGTTACAGAATCATGCTGGTAGCCATAGATAGGCAGATTTTCTGCAAATGAAACTAGACCCATTATGATTCATCATACCTTCTGTTAAGTTAATGGATTGCTAAGAACTTGAATGATTTTCAAGACAGAATAGGTACTTCGAAACACTTCGTGTTAACATAGAAAACTGTTATTGGCATCATATATGAATCCAAAGATAGTAATTACTGATAGGCACCACTGAATTTTGCCACTGCTAATGTCATTTGGAGGATCAATTTTGTAATATAGGTTAATAAATCCCATAAATTAGAAATTTTGAGTGTCTACCTCTCACACAAGTTATTCTAGGTGAAAGACCTAGATTTCCCAATTATGTTCAGTCTTAGTCCTAATCTTCTTTGGTCTATAAAACTTAGTCTTGCAGCATACAACAAAATGACATAAAATAGATCACAAGAGAAAAACTGAAATTCTATGGCAATATTGCTGTGAGTATATATCCTCAGTAGCTTTTATTAGGTCTCATCTATGAAGGGGTGTTACAAAATGATAAGATCACTCATTCTTTATGCATCGATCAGTATGCATTTACTGGTATGACTTGTGCATGGTAATATTTTTATGATGGTACAAAAATGATATCTTTCTCTGGCAGATAAGAAGTGACCAGTAATCATTTTATCTTATTTCTTGACCCTGCATGTGATGGGTATGACTAAGCCCTTACTTCTTCCTAAGATTAACTACCTCCCTGCACTTTGGAATGCACTGTTGCAAACAATGCACATCAGAAAGCAGAATTTTTTAGTTGGAGTGAAGTGGGTTAAGAAAAGTCCTTTTCAAAAAAAAAAGAAAAGTCCTTTTCTCATGCCATCTATTGAAGAACCCACTTGTAAAAGTCTTGGTGGTTTGGAAGCAACTTAAAACATGATGTATTTGGAGACTGACCATTGGATGCAAGCAGATTCACAAATGCATGAGGTGTCCAAGGGAATGAAATAGGTAAGCTGATCTATTTCTTATGTCAAGCATAAGAAACGGATAAATATTAAAAATAAAAAAACTTCAACAGCGTCCATACTGGCTATCAGTACTGAATTTCTAATGTCATTCAAGACCTTACATGGTTTGGGATCTATCTCTCTTTGCAGTTTGTCTTTTGTTATTCCAGCCCATGTCCCTGATGCTTTAGCTTAACTGTACAATCCAAAAATGTGCCCTGTATTTTACATCTCTAATTATTTTACTGCCGCTTTCCTTCTGGGAAAATTTCCCACACTGTTGCATGTCAGAACGCACTTCCTCCGCAACTGGTTTAGAGAAGTCCCAACCTTAAAGATATTAGGTTCCTTTAGGTGAAACTGCAAATAGTCTTTAAAAATATCTTGCAATTATATGGACAATATATTTCCATATATAATATATATTTATGTAGCACTATCTTATTTGACAGGCGTTTTTATTAAAATGATACAAATGGAGAAGAATTGACATTTAGAATAAGGGAGATAATTATTCTGTTTAAACAAGCATATGCACAATCACATCACAACTTCTGTGTTGTTGAATGCTTGGTTTAAAGATTAATTTTGCTGTCAAGGCATTAAGCTTTGTAATTTAAGACAAATTAGATACTGGGTTTTGGGTCTGACATGTCTATTGAAACAGTTACATATGAATAACTTCCAAAGTCCCCCATCCACTTCTTTATAACAAGTTGAGGTTTCTTTATTCTTTCTTTAATATGTTTTAATTGGCAATTTCTTATAGCAGGGTAATTTTTAGAGTAGTTTTATAGCTGTTACTTATGTGCAGCAGAATGGGCCAACTGTGGAAGCAGACATAGATACATACTTTCAGGAAGAGCAAGTACCATGAGACCTCAATGGTCAAAGACCTGATAAGAAACATTGCCAGTGTTGGAATAATGATTGCTATAATTCATTAAATCTATTCTCAAAATGTGTGTATGAATATATACAAAAGTCAGTTTTGCATATATAATGAATCTTATTAATGTGAATGAATGAAGATATTGTTGGATAAAATCTCAATTTACCTATCCAAAATGTTTACCTTAAAAATGAGACTGGGATTTGAAGAATATAAATCAATATAGTCTGAAAAGTTCAAAACAAAATGAGATTGGAAATTGTCATGAAGAAAGGGAATTGCTAATGTTGGCCAAAGGTCTTGTTACATTAGGCAAGACTCTGCTTTCATGGAAAACAACTTAACCATCAATCAAAAATGAAAGCAGTACATAGAATACAGTGCAAATTTAGACATATGTGGTAATGGGAATTGAGATGAAGAAAGAAAAGAAAAGATAAGAAGCCAGAGAAGAAAAGGTGAATAGCCCAGACACACATTCATAGCTCCTCTAGGTTTCCTATAATATACAAATTTTTGTCTATATTTTCTTAGATCCATATAAATGTATAGGGTCAATTTTGGCTCTGTTAATAGTAGATTAAATGCAGGATATATACTTCTTCCATGTATGAAAGCAAAAATAGGCCGTTTGCTGTTGGTGTTGGTTTTCATTTCACTTGCCTCTTTTTTCAAGGTCACAAGATGGCTTCTCGCCCCCGAGCATCATATTCTCACAACATTATCAAGGTATGAAGCAGGAGAAGGGGTGATGTGAGTAAACTCTCCTTGTGTATCTGTTATTTCCATCTGTTACTTGTAGGAAGGGACCGGCACTTTCCTACACCACAGCGCGTGCTTGTACGCTCAGGCATGCCCGACTCTTGGTGACCCTGCAGGCTGGAACCTGCCAAGATCCTCTGTCCATGGGCTTATCCGGGTGAGAATGGATTAGGTTGTCATTTCCTTCTCCAGGGGATCTTCCAGACCCGGGGATTGAACCCGTGTCTCTTGTGTCTCCTGCACTGGCAAGTGAATCCTTTACCACCACACCACCTGGGAAGCCACGCCACTGTATACTTATTTTTATTTAATCAGCCAAAACAAGGGTTGGGTCATCTCTTGTTGTGAATAAGAGGCTGGAAGAATTAGTATCTATAAAAAGAGGACAGGGTTATCATGACTGGCTTAAATCAATTATGATTATCCCTTAGTGCTGGTCACTATGCAATCTTAAAAAATTGCCAAGTAAGAAACAGCAGAAAATGTCTATTGGCAAAAACTAACAATTTATATGACAAAAAAAAAATATAACCTGAAAAATTAGTTGCATAGAGGTGCCAGATCATTAAAAATTTTTATCTTGAATAAGTTAACAAACAAAAATATGTGTTCTAAGAAAGAACTATAGAATGAATATAATATGGAGGGCAGTATATTATACAGATAGTCAAAGATTTCCAAATAATTTTATTTTAACTTGTATTATTTTCATTTTTAAAACTTTTAATTTCTCTAAACAAAAACAAAAAACCTACAAAAGCAGTTCACCAATTTCTTCCACCCCTGCCCCTTTTTTCTGGAGACTACCAATCTGTTCTCTGAGAGATTATATAGTATTTGTCTTTCTCTGTCTGATTTATTTCACTGAGCATAATGCCCTTAAGATTTAGCCAAATTTTACGTATATATATATATATGCATTTTCTTTATCCATTAATCTGTTAATTCATCCAAGGACATTAGTTGTTTCCTTCTCTTGGCTATTGCAAATAATGCTGCAGTGAGCATGGGGGTAGATATATCTTTTCAAGTTAGTATTTTCATTTTCTTTGGATAAATACCTAGAAGTGGAATTGCTGGATAATACAGAGGTTCTATTTCGAATTTTTTGAGGAAATGCCATACAGTAAGTTCCTTACATACAAATGGGTTTCCTTCTGAGAGTGCATTCATAAGTCCAGTTTGTTCAGACACCCAACAAAATTAGGCTAGGTACTCAACTAACACAGTCTCCTATGTAGTACTTTACTGTAACAGGTTTATAATACTTTCCACACAAATAATACATCAAAAAATGAACACAAAAAATAAAGAAGACATTTTTAATCTTACAATACAGTACCTTGAAAAGTACAGTAGAACAAGGAGCAAAGCTGGCAGAGTGAGGCGCGCTGAGGCTTGCTGGCCTTTGGGCCAGGGGACAGGCTGGCCCCCGGGGGCTGAAGTGCTTCCACTGGCCCGTTTGCAAGGAAGAACAGTTTCCTTGCCATTTAGGTGCTTTTATATTCATCTCAAAAAGAAGACAAAATGCTGAACTTGGGATTTGTCACGTATTTCTATGTCATCTCTTGGAGTGGGTTAGTCCTACTTCTTCTATCTGGTCACCTTCCCTATTCTTGAAATGTGGATATCTCTTCTCGACACTTTACCTCCATGATTTGGATTGGAAAAGGCTGCTTTTTTGTTTGATTGTTTGTTTCACCACTCAGATTCAACACAGAGAAGCTTCTGGGGTGCAGTCATCCTGCCAACTTCCCTTGGAAGAAAGAAGCAATTGACATGTATCTTCAACTGCTGTTTGCTTAATCACGAAAGAACTATTTCAAAAGCTGAAGGCAGATGTCTGGTTTGAAACAGATGCTTTGATGGTGATATTTGTGACTTCTTTACCTTTTGTTCCAAACAAGAAGACTAAATATAAATAGCAGATATCGGTATGACATCAGGGTTTTGGTTTTTTTTTTAACATCTTCCAGTTTTAACCACTATCATGACAAGCACATTTGAGACTTGCAGCAATAAATTCCAGATATATGTTCTAATTTGAAGTGAAAGAGATGCTTTAAAAGTGACATATGTATCTAAATCCTGGCTCATCCTTTGACATGAATTTACTAGATAAGAACAAAGGTCCCATTTTGCAATAAAACCTTTGATGTGATAAAGAAGCAAAAAGACAAGATATCACAAGGTTACTTTCATATGTGAATAAGCCATCACAAACATATAAATACCTATTTTTACATATGTAAGTCCACAGTTTGGGATAATAAGAGGAATTTTTCTCCTGAAGAAGGAAGCTGTGGTTGACTTCATTCTCAGAAATCTTTGGATATTTGGTATTTTTAAATGCTTTTTTCATTCATCTAAGGAATGACCACATTGTGAAGATGCTAACCCTATGAATGCATACTTGGGTTTAGTGAAATATTGGTAAAAAGGAAACAGCAGTTTTGACTCTGGTGATGGAACCCTCTTCACCTCGGTAGCATGAGAGACCTACTGTATTATAAATTGCTTCATTCTTTTTTGTGGAGTCTTATATAGCACTTGTGGAGAAAGAAATGGCAACCCACTCCAGTACTCTTGCCAGGAAAATCCCATGGACAGAGAAGCCTGGTAGGCTACAGTTCGTGGGGTCTCGAAGTGTTGGACACGACTGAGCGACTTCACTTTCAATATTCACTTTCATGCATTGGAGAAGGAAATGGCAACCCACTCCAGTGTTTTTGCCTGGAGAATCCCAGGGACGGGGGAGCCTGGTGGGCTGCCGTCTATGGGGTCACACAGAGTTGGACACGGCTGATGTGACTTAGCAGCGGCAGCATATAGCACTTGAGACTTGGTTTTACATGCTGTTAAGGCTGGAAGAGAAGTGGCACAAGTGGATTTTCTGTTCAGAGGATGTGATGGACCTTCCAGTATGACCTGCCTCAACTATGAACACAGAGGAGTGGGAAAAAAAAGGAGGAAAGTTTCCATATTGCTCCTTTCTCCTAGGAAGAAGAAGTGAAAATGCTTTATGCAGCTCCATCTGAGTTTATGGTGTTTCACATTCTTATAGCTCTGCTTTTTGTAAGAGCATAAATAACTTTTTCCCTTTGACCCAAGATGGGTTCTTGGGTATTTGATTTGTTTTTCTAGGCAATAGGTGTAATGTTTGGCTGAAAAGGCTTGGGTTCAGGTATACCTCCTTTCTCCAGTTGGAACTGAACTTTCTCATCAGAGACTGGACCTCAGAAGAAATGTACCCAAGCATGTCATTGGTTCAGTGTAGATTTAGAAGAAATTCAGAGTCTGAAAAAAAGTGGACAAAACCCTCAAACAGGAAAAATAATTCCAATAAGAAAAGTAATGCACTTCCTTTCTGTTAAAACATATACTATCGATGAACAGACTATAGGGTAAAGCTGTCTTTGCTTCCAAATCAACAGAGGACCATTATATGAATTGCCAGGTCTTTATATCAGAAGAATGAAACCTTTTATAATAAGTCTTTGTGAGTAGAGAAAGAATTTAAAGCTGCTTCAATGAAATTAAGATCAAATAAAAAAATGTACAGTAGTACAGTACAACAGCTTGCTTGCTGGCATCGAGTGAGCAGGTAAAAAGAGTTACTGACTTGGGGAGGGAGGGGGTGGGAGATTGTAGAGCTGAAGGATCATCAGCGATAGAAGGAGGGCAGGCTGCAGTTTCACCCGTGTTTCACATTGATAGAATGCACATTCAAATCTTTGAATGTTTGAAACTTGAAGGTTCATAGGCAGGGGACTTATTGTACAATTTTCCAGAGTGGCTGTATTAATTTACATTCCCACCAACAGTCTATCTTGGTTTCCTTTTCTGTACATCTACACCAACATATTCTTCTTTATAATAGCCATTCTTACTGGTGTGAGGGGATACCCCATTCTGGTTTTTATTTGCATTTCTCTGATGATGAGTGATGTTGAGCATCTTTTCATGTACCTGCTAACCAAATGTATATCTTTTCTAAGAATATGTCTGTTCAGATATTCTGCCCATTTTTAACCAGATTGTTTGTTTTCTTACTATTGAGTTGTATGAATTTTTAAATATATTTTGAATATATCCCCTTTTTAGATATAAAATTTACAAATATTTTCTCCCATTCAGTAAGTTGCCTTTTCATTTTATTGACAGTTTCCTTTGCTGTGCAGAAGCTTTTAAGCATGATATAGCTCCACATTTTATTTTTGCTTTTGTTGCTTTTGCATATACTGTCAGATTAAAAAAAATACTGTTAAGACCTATGTCCAGGAGCTTCCTGCCTATATTTTTTCTAAGAGTTTTATGGTATCAGATCTTACATTCAAATTATTAATCCAGTTTGAATTAATTTTTGTATATGGTGTAAGTGAAGAGTCCAGTTTCATTCTTTTGCCTGCAAACTTTTTACCTGTCCAATTTTCCCATCACCACTTACTGAAGAAACTGTCCTTTCTCCCTTGTATATTCTTGACTCCTCTGTGATAAATTAATCAATCATATACACATGGGTTTATTTCTGGGCTTTTTATACTGGAAACTAGGACTATTAATTGATTTCTTCTCACATACTTTATCTTGCACATTCCTCCCACCCACCATGGTTAACTCTGCTATGGTTTTCAATTTAAAGCTAAGAACACAAAGATCTAGAGGAAGCACATTACTATTTATGGTCACCATTTTGCAAGTACCATGGATGAAACTAAATCCTGTACTCTGATTTTAAAGACTGTCTTCTTTCTGTAATCCTACCACATTATTATATCCACTTTTGTAACTTCAGTGTCTCATTCTAATATGTTAATTGTAGAGATTTTTCACAAGGTTACAGAAATATCACAGAAGGTTGATTACCAAAGCTTTCCATCTCTATTCGGTCACCAACACACATATATCCTTTGTCTTACTGTGCTACCAGAGGAATGGAGCCAGCTCCAGGGTGTGTGCAGTGGCTGATGCCGTCACTCATAATGAGGCCTTCTGGTACTTGGCCAGCTATTAATATGTGTCAGCATGGCTCTGCTCTCAAATCTTGAAATCTGTTTGCTCCATTCTGAAAACATGTGAATGTTCAATTAAAGAAAAATGGAGAGGCGTCTTGCTCTGCAGATTCTGTGAAAAAACCAAAACCAAACAATTTTTACAAAAGTTGGCTTATAATTTAGTTTTACACATAAAGAAATGTTTCAGTGTTACACATGATAAAAAAATAGAGGTGGAAGCAATATACACTTAGCACAGAGGGTGAGGAAACACGAGGCATGAAGCATCTGTTAGTCTATCAAATAAAATGACAAATACAACATCTTAAAAAAAAAGGTTTTGTGAGATGATTGTGAAAACCAGGAAAATAAAAAGAGTCTAGAAATCACATCAAGTTCTGTATCTGCAGGTAATAGCACAGAGGACTTGTGAGACTTGCACCTATTTCGTTGCATATTTTTGCCACATAACTACTAAGATAAATTATTAGTTATGCCCAAGTAACTGATATTTCCTCTTACAGTTTTGTTTTAAAAATTCTAAGATTCTAAAATCTTATCCAACTCTCATGCCATCATTAATTTTCAGGATTTGTGTGACTGTTCTGTGGCTCAGTCCTGTCCAACACTGTGCAACCCCATATGCTGTAGCTCACCATACTTCCCTGTCCATGGAATTTTCTAGGCATGGAATTTTCCAGAATACTGGAGTGGGCTGCCATTTCCTTCTCCAGGGGATCTTCCCAAACCAGGGATTTGAACCCACATCTCTCTCATCTCCTGAATTGGCAGGCAGCTTCTTTACTGCTTAACCACCTCAGAAACCCCAGTTCTCAAGATAAAGCTTAAAATTCATAGGCAATGTCAACATGATTCAGATTTGCTTCTTAAGTATTATTGTTGCTGGAGGCTTTTGTTTTGGGTTAAACAAAGAAATACGTATTGAAATGCAGATTCTTTGGCCCCATAAGAGAGGAGCTGATGCAGAAAGTCTCTTATGGGTTCTGAAATCTAGATTCTTAAGAATCTTACCAAGTGATTCTTGGAATCATGTAGGTGTGGGAACATCTGCACTAAACAGGCCACTTTTGATAGTAACTGGATTATGAAAAAATAAGGTAGTGTTTTGCAGCAGAGATATTTTATTTTAATGACTTTGTGTTTATTGGAATATGACTGCGGGTTATGACCAAACTAGACAGCATATTAAAAAGCAGAGACATTACTTTAGCAACAAAGGCCCATCTAGTCAAAGCTACGGTTTTTCCAGCAGTCATGTATTATGTGAGTGTTGGACTATAAAGAAAGCTGGGCGCCGAAGAATTGATGCCTTTGAACTGTGGTGTTGGAGAAGACTCTTGAGAGTCCCTTGGACTGCAAGGAGATCCAACTAGTCCATCCTAAAGAAGATCAGTCCTGAATATTCATTGGAAGAACTGATGCTGAAGCTGAAACTCCAGTACTTTGGCTACCGGATGCAAAGAACCGACTCTGGGAAAGACCTTGATGCTGGGGAAGATTGAAGGCAGGAGGAGAAGGGGATGACAGAGGATGAGATGGTTGGATGGCATCACCGCCGTGATGGACATGAGTTGAGTAGGCTCCGGGAGTTGGTGATGGACAGGGAAGCCTGGGATGGTGCAGTCCATGGGGTCGTAGAGAGTCGGACGTGACTGAACTGAACTGAAGAAGCACTCTGGTAGTGAGAAAAGAGCAGCTATTGCTCTTGAGTAAATGAAAGAAACTTAAATTTGGGTGATATAGGAATGTTTAGCTTTCAGATCAGATGTTTAGTGTTTACAGCTTTTGTGGTCATAAAAGCATTTTTATATTTTAACTATTGCTGTAAAAATAGCATTTTTTTCTGACCCAAAGTTCCCTTGTCCTTAACTCTTTCTTTTTAAACTAGTTTTATTAGAACATAAACATAATAAAACTATTATATGAGTATTTTGATTTGAATTCTCTGAGAAACATACTATAGCAGAGAAGGCTGTGTACTCGTTTCTTTAATACTCATACACCTATATTGCTGCTGCTGCTAAGTCGCTTCAGTTGTGTCTGACTCTGTGCGACCCCATAGATGGCAGGCTCGTCATTCCTGGGATTCTCCAGGCAAGAGCACTTGAGTGGGTTGCCATTTCCTTCTCCAATGCATGAGAGTGAAAAGTGAAAGTGAAGTTGCTCACTCGTGTCTGACTCTTCGCGACCCCATGGACTGCAGCCCACCAGGCTCCTCCGTCCATGGGATTTTCCAGGCAAGAGTACTGGAATGGCTTGCCATTGCCTTCTCCAATACACCTATGAGAGACCCATTTTTTTCTCATTTAATAGAAAAATGAACAGAGCCTCAAAGAGGCTAATTAACTTGACCAAAGTCACACAGCAAATAGGTGGTAAATCCAACACAGATTTCAGGCTGCCTGGCTTCATTTCCAAGGAACTGACTACTCACTTGGAAGAGTGTACTTTTTTGTTTTTCTTTAAAATGGACACTCTTGCCTTCTATTCCCCATGAGAAAATCCACAAATGGTATTCTTTAAAATCAGTTTAGTCAGATGATTTGATGGTAGTTCTCTTTTAAATAGAAATTCTAAGAACTCTTAAAGTACCACTATCGTGTGTGTGTGCACGCGCCCACACACACGTGTGTTCTGTGCTGCAGAGTGAATGAGGGATGGTGATGCTATGAGCAGTATTTGTCTAAATGGGCGAATAATTTTCCATTCTGTTAGCATGTACTCTTCCCCTCGTGTTGTTTTCATATCCTTTACTGCAACTTTCCAAATGGAAAGTGCATGATGTCAGGATAGTTGTAGAAGCATGCCTTTTCCATTTTAAAAGCATATGTGGAACTCTGTAAGAAATCAGTCTCAGCCTACGAAAATTTTCTCAGATGTGAGTCTTCTGCACTATTCCAATTAAAGTGGATCTTTCTCTCTACCATGGGAGTTGCACTGTGTAACTGATTACCAAGCACATCATGTAAACTGCTCTTAGAAACTGCAGACAGCCCATTATGGAGAATGCACCTTATTAACCAAGGTCATATTAGAATCTCACCCTGGTAAGGAATCGCTTCAAATGTACAGTACATCAATAGGCACACAGGCTGCGAAGTAGTGTTTTCCAATTAAATGAATCAGTTTGACCTTCTGAACTATAAATAAACTGCAGCAACAGCTCCTGATTAGGCTTAAGGAGTCTGACTTCCATGGCAAACAAATGCCTCAGAACTTAAGCATACTTAGAAAGTTAATCCTGTAAGGAGTCAATGAACAGATTTAAAGTTTCAGCATTAGTGCCTTGGACCCGAGTTTCTTCAAATTTCTGCAGTGCAGGCAGAATGAGAATGCATCCCTCTGAATAGATAAACAAGCCCTGAATTAGTTTTTACCCTCCCTCAGGATAACTAATTGAACAGAAGTAAACCCATTTTCAAAACAGAATAAAAATATTTGCTTCCTTTACTTAACAAATAAACTATTTGCTTCCCTTAGTAATGGCTTGGTTGGGCTACTGGCCCTGCATTGATAAGTGTAATTAACTATACTCAGTGGAAATTTTAACTAGTATGTCAAAAAATAGATTTTGACCCTTGTTAATTTTTATTTGCTATCTATCTTTAGAACTAATTCAAAACCCATTCATTCCATTTAGATCTGATGTTAAAATGCAACCCAATTCTTTAATTTAAAAGCATTGTGCTTAGTAGCTGTCTATATAAGGCTGACAATGCTGACCCATCTTCAAGGGACAGTACACTTGAGTTGTTTTTCTATGTCAGCAGTGGATTTCCATAACCTTTGTAGGTTTCAGTTTTCTCTTCTGTAAAATGAGGGTCATGGACTAAATAAGATTTAAGTGTTAGAGGCTAAAATTTCTATTAATCTCTATACATATATAGCTAACAGAAGTTCAGACATTGTTTAACCAGTTCAGACAGAAATGATTAATTTTCAGTATTTACAGTATTCACTTGTAATTTTTATCATAATGAATGGGAGAGATGATAAATACATAAGTACATAAAATTCTGCAAATTCAAAGAAATAATGGCTATTATATTTTCCCATTAGGAAGATAAGAGATTTAATAATTAAGAATACAAGCTCACCTTATATAAATACCACTTTGGAATTTTTATATGAAGCATTCAGTTTCTGAGAATGGCTTTAAACAGCTTTGTGGGCTCTTTAAATTTGAATAAAAGTCCTAGCCTAGGGCTCTGACTGCTGATAGGAGACAATACGGTTTTTTCACACCATTTCCTCTGACAGAAACAGGAGGGAAACAGCAAACTGAATGGTGCTCAGTCGTTCAGTCATGTCCGACTCTGTGACCACATGGACCGTAGCCCACTAGGCTGCTCTGTCCATGGAATTCTCCAGATAATAATACTAGAGTGGGTTGCCATTTCCTGCTTCGGGGGAATCTTCCCAACCCAGGGATAGAACCTGCATACCCCTGTCCTTTTAGTCATCTCTTGCATTAGCAGACGGGATCTTTACTACCAGCACCCCCCTGGGAAGCCCCAGATTTGAAATCTCCCATGTCACATCCCATTATTTACATGTATAATCTCTTTACCTACTGAATTTAACAATTCCAGCAATTCCAAGGCAGGCATGGAGGAGGGGAGAAACATTTCCTTGAACTAAGATTCAAGAGTATTTGTTTCAGATGTTGAGAAAGGGGGTAATGTGAGGTTGATCGATCATACATACAGAATTGACCTGCATCACATAAAGTTAGTTTTATTTGACATAGAATGGTCCCCTACTTGTGATAGTTTGATTTACTACTTTACAGTAGTGTGAAAGTGATTCAGTTCAGTAGAAACTGTACTAAGAATTTTCAAATTTTATCTTTTCTGGGAGCTAGAGATGTACAGTATGATATTCTCTCATGAAGTGGGCAGTGACAGCAAACTTCAGCTCCCAGTCAGCTGCAGGATCACGAGGGTAAACAACTGGCGTGCTTAAAGCATTCTGTATTCATACAACCATTATGTTTCAAACGATCAGTACTATATTCCATAAATTAGATGAGGCATTCAGTACTTTATTATAGGATAGGCGTTGTGTTAGGTGATTTTGCCCAATTATAGGCTAATGCAGAGCTAATGTAAGTGTTCTGAGCACATTCGTGGTAGGCTATGCTCAACTATGATGTTCAGTAGGTTAGGTGTATTAAATGCATTTTTGACAATGATGTTTTCAACTTATGATGGACTTACTGGGACATAACCCCACCCTAAACCAAGGAAGGTCTGTAGTGTAATGGTTGGAAAATGAGCTCATCATCTAAATATACTAGGGTGAAATTGTAACTTTTGATAAGGTTTTTACTTAATGTTTTGTACATCTAAATGCATACTTATCATGACATGTGTTGATGCCTGAAGTGAAATTTTGAAGTGGGGAGTGCTTCTTTATTTTGTCCTCTATCTGTGTAGGTTTTTCTGTCCTTAAGCACTCTTTCATCCTCTAAATATCACTACTCTTCAAACTCAAAGAAAGGCATCTGCCAGGTAGATTCACTGGAAAGCTTTTGTTACTTATTATGTCATTCAAAGCTCACCAGTCTCCTCTATCCATGGAATTCTCCAGGTGAGAATCCTAGGTTGGGTTGACATTCCCTTCTCCAGGGGATCTTCCTGACCCACGGATTGAACCTGGGTCTCCTGCATCGTAGATAGATTCTTTACCATCTCAGCCACCAGGGAATCCCCTTTATTTAATGAAATATTGAATATATTTAAAAGAGAGAGGATTAACTCAAGTGACTGATCTCTGCTAATAAGGTGCAACCTGGATCCAGGAAGTATTTCTAATAAAAATGATCTTCCAGATGCTCTTCTTTTTCTATAACACAGGCAGGGGCCTGTTATTTTTTTCTTTTCTCAAGGTTGTGAGGAGAAGCTGAGATAAGGTAAACTCACCAGGATTAGCATTTTGTTCACTTCTATTCCTATTTTCCCCCACTTAAACAGTGCCTGACATAGAGTAGGGCTTTAATACATGTATATTAATTTATGAGTCTCTGTCTACCAAAATTACTGTCTCTTACTACCAAAATTCAAGCAAATGCCTTTGAAGAAGTCATAGGTAAATTTGCCCCATGTAACTGGTTATTTGGGGACAGAGTGAGGAAGTGTCTATCTGCACTTTTAAGGTTCAAAAGGAGCCTGAACTGTGAGAGGCTTTCCCATCAGACCAAAAGCCAGCAAACAGACTGCTCCTTTGAGTTAAACTCTGGCTTGTCTTCTGTGGTAGTTTTAGCTTTGTCGTGGGTATTTTTTACTTTTCCTTGGGGTATTAGAATTCTATGAAGTTGAGTTATCAGGTATTGAGTAGCAAGTTCCCCAAAATAGGAGAGGAAATTATTCTAGCTAACTCTGCCTCTGAAGCAAATGTTTACTGAAGAAGGGCCATTAATTAATCTTGGGACCATAAAACCCTTTTCCTGTCCTGTCTCCAGTTAATAATGCATGACTGAAAGTTATGTTCTAACTGTAAATCAGGGCAAATAAAAACATACCACAAACTTATTTTCCTTCCAAGTCCTATAGCTTGATATGTATGTTGTTTTAATATTCCCACTTGGGGCTGTACATCTAATGCTATCTTTGAAATTGTGCTAACAAGCCTGAAAATATTGGGGCTTTTTAGTACATTTTTATTACAATGGAGGATTTTGAAAAATGAAATCTGATGCATCTTACTCAGAATATAATGTGAAAGCAAAATAGGAAATAAGAACTCAGCAGTAGAATTTATGCCACATGGTAGAATTGCCTTAATTCATTATCTTGCATTAAATACTATATTTCTTTCATTTATGACATAACTTTTTATGCTGCTAGCATTTTTAAAATAAGAATGTTTTATTTTTTATCCAGAAGATTTCATATAGTCAAACCTATCTCTAGCAAGGGGGATTGGATGACGCAGTAGTAATGTGTTAAGGCCACTGGCATACTTTTAAAAATGTAACAGACCATTAGGAATAATATTGAGATGAAGGTCTAGAATTTTAGAGAGGACATTTTGGGTTCTGGGGAGAATTGGATAAGTTGGAAATTAACTCATCATTCAGATACGTAGTAGTCTGGTTCAAACAAAATGGCCTTCTTTACAAATATCAATAATGCTGATAATTATGAGTTACAAGTTCATAATTTCACCATAACAAGAAGTGTGAGGCCACACTGACTACTCTAGAACAGTTTAACTACTAAATGCTTTTGTAAATTGGATAAATTTATTGAATTCCATTGAGACCTTTTTCTACAGAGTAAAATGCAAAGATTGAATTAAACCTGTGTTTTAAGGACCCATTAGGGATTCACAGACTGATACCTGGGAAGTTTGTGGAGAGAAAACTTATGTGGTGTTAGGATCTGAACTGAATAGCCAGCTGCCACAATCAGAATTAATATAGCTTGTTGGGTGGATCTCATGCCTCTAAAGCGGCATTTTTAGGAAGGAACCAAAGACTTATGACAGAAGTGGATTTTTCCTTACCTTAGGAAATAGACATTCATCACAAGGCTACAGAAGGTGCACCTTAGTTAAAGTGAGGATAAATCCAATTGTTTATCCTAAGCCAAGTTGTCATCAGAGATGACAACAGAAAAGAAAGCACTCTGGGCAACAACTATGAGAGTTTCCCTTGGTGAGGGGTCTTATATGTATCCTGATAGGGAAAACAATTAGCAGTTAACAGGTTTACACTATGGCCCCTATAGTGTATGGATATATCAAGAGCTTCTGGGCAATCATTTGGGGAGAACTGGAAATATCTGGGCAATAATCTGGACAGAAAAGCAGCAACAGATGCAGGCATTCAATCTGTGAAAAGTAAAGAGATAGCAAACTCTAGCTGTGCTGATTTAAACAGGCACTTCTAACATCTCGGGCAGTCAACTGTTCATTATTTTATAGTCACTTTCCCAAAGATGGAAGTAAAGTGTTTTATTTTGCTGAAATTTGCCCTTTAAATTTTATACTGTTTCTTGATAACAAAAGTTGATTTTATAAATATTTCCAGAGAAAGAAAAGCAGGTAACAGTGAGGGGGGTGCAGAATTTATGTATTAACATATCATTCTCCTTTGATTTATGAAAGAGGAATGAGTTTGATAACTAAAAGAGCTTGTTGATCCAGCAGAATTTAAAATTAACTTTGTTTCAATGTGGTGATCTTATTGTTTATTTTTTGAAATTAAAAGAAAAAAGATTCTGCATTGTAAGCAGATTAGTTAAGCTGATATATAGTATTTTCCTTTATATCATCTGCCATATATTTGTAGAACAAAGATGATACAGCTGAATTCACAATATAAATGTACAAGTATCTTCATTATTACATGAACCACTCTGTAATAACTAATTATCACTTATTGTGATAGTTAATTTTATGTGTCAATTTGACTGGATCGTGGGCTGCCAGATATATAGTTAAACATTACTTCTGGGTGTGTCTGTGTGGGTGTTTCCAGAAGAGGTTAAGCATTTGGATCCATGGACTGAGTGGGGGCAAATGACCCAGGCTTCATCCAGTGGGTTGAGGGCCTGAAGAGAACAGGAAGATGGAGGAAAGGACGTCTTTCTCTCTCTGGCTCTCTCTTTCTTTCCCTCATGCTCTACCTGACTGCTGAGCGTGGGCATTCATTAAGTCCTGCTCTTGGCATTTCTTGTTCTCAGGCCTTCAGACTTGGACTGAAATCTACACCATTCTCTAGCTCTCAGGCCTACTAACTCTGTCATTGACCTTCCCGGGTCTCCAGCTCGGAGACTGCACATCACAGGCCTGCTCAGCTTCCGTCATTACTTGAACCAATATGTTATACTAAGTCTTTTTGTGTATATTCTTTGCATCCATTTCTCTGGAGACCCCTGACTAATATACTTAAATCACAAAATAAACATTGCATAGATACAAATTATAAGTACTTATAATTATCAGCTAATTGGCCAATTATTTTTGAGCAAATGTTGTACTGTCATGAAAATGTTGTCAATGTAAAAATTATCTGCTGTTAAAATTTTATGGGCTTATCATGTTCATATTATTTCAAACTGTTACACATTTAAAAATAATTTCTAAGTTATTTTGCTATTATTTTTCCCACATGTCAGGATAAAAATATAGGTTTTAGAAAACAAAATGGAAAGCCATCAGAGACATAAATAAAAGAAAATATTTTGCATTACTTAGATACATTTTTAGAGAAAATAGACATAATGCTATAAAAAGGAGAAGACTTCAGAGCTAACAGTCTTAGTATAGTGTAGTACTAATATGTCATTAAT
Organism: Cervus canadensis; assembly: GCF_019320065.1. Classification (NCBI taxonomy): domain Eukaryota; kingdom Metazoa; phylum Chordata; class Mammalia; order Artiodactyla; family Cervidae; genus Cervus; species Cervus canadensis. The sequence goes on from NC_057411.1 coordinate 6,489,762, forward strand.
GAAGAAGCATATGAACTTAGCTTCTACTTCCATGTCAACCAAAATTGATAAATTTCAAGAAAAGCTGGGATAAAATGTATATAAAGATTCAATAAACAAAATATGTTTTCTGGAGATCTGGATACTTGATGATGTAATCTGAATATTAAACAATGGAAATTTTGAAGATTACCAAATGACAGAACAGAATTCAGAAGTCTTCCAAACTGCTAACATTATACTAGATACTTATTTCATTAAAAACCAAAGGATTCTATATATCTTTTTCTATCTCGCAAATTAGGTAGGGGTGTAAAATGTTCAACTGAAGAATGAGAAGGGGCACAATATAGACAACATTTATCAAATACTCTTGACAAAAATGAAAGAGTAAATAGAATTGTGTTCAAAATTGAAATTTGATAAACTATTGAAGCTTTCCAAACAGAGATTAAAAATGAACACAAGAAAATATGGGCAAGATTTTGTTGAGTGAATTATGTTAGATTTTGCCAAGGCAATAGCTAGTGCTCAGAGGATAATCCAAGAAACTCTATGATCTATCATGGGATATTTTGCTATTGCAGAAACTATATAAAAATGAATGTTTTGAGGCTTTTTGTTATATTTTGTTCTGTTTGATTTTTTAATCTAGCAAAACACATAGTCAAAGAACAATCATACATATTTTTGGAAGAGTTCTTAAGGGAAAAAAAAGACAACCTAAATCTAGGCATAAAAAATTGAGGTGTAAGAGATACAAAAACACTGCACATACACTTGGAAAAGAGAATGTATAGGAGACACACAAAATACATAAATATATTTTACACTTCTTGTTCTGTGCATTGTCTAAATTTGGTAAGGTAAAAACCTATAGTGGTTCTGACACATTTAAAATACTTTTTAGGGTGAACATATATGAAAGTATCCTAAAATATATATTTGTCTGCATGAGTCTGCAGCCATTGTCAAAGCAGCAATGAGAAAGTTGACTTGATGCCTTTGTGCCACAGAATACTCTTTAGAGGATACTCTTCTACCGGCCTTTTAGAAATTGTTGATGTATTTATAAAGATTCTGTAAAGAAAAGTAGGTATATTTTAAAAATTTGCTTTAAACATTTGGTTTGCACAAACAATATTTTAAGTGAAATTAATTTTGTAGGCAAATGATGCATGAACAAAAATCAGTGTATAAGAGTTTCTGAAGTTACTGAAGAGATTGTGAAGTTCTTCAAGGAAAACAAATTGTTGGTATTTATGCAAATATTAATAATGCCAAATAAATTATTCACTACCATTACTGACACCATTTTCTCCAATTCAAAACACTGTAGAAAAAGTATAAAGAAGACTCATTTTGTGTGTCAGCCTCACAATCAGCACATCTGTGATATAATCTGAAAATTGATTTTTCATGTCAAATGCAATTTCTCCCTTATAGGAGGTTTACTCTGTTGAAAGAATTAGATTTTGTATGTCTAAAGTAGCATTATATATTTACCAATGAAATTGACTGCTGACCATAGTAAGAAATGTGCTATTGATGAGACATCTATTCTTTTTTTTTTTTTATTATTATTATTTTTTTTTCCAGTGGGTTTTGTCATACATTGATATGAATCAGCCATGGATTTACATGTATTCCCAATCCCGATCCCCCCTCCCACCTCCCTCTCCACCCGATTCCTCTGGGTCTTCCCAGTGCACCAGGCCCGAGCACTTGTCTCATGCATCCCACCTGGGCTGGTGATCTGTTTCACCATAGATAGTATACATGCTGTTCTTTCTAAACATCCCACCCTCACCTTCTCCCACAGAGTTCAAAAGTCTGTTCAGTACTTCTGTGTCTCTTTTTCTGTTTTGCATATAGGGTTGTCGTTACCATCTTTCTAAATTCCATATATATGTGTTAGTATGCTGTAATGTTCTTTATCTTTTCTGGCTTTTGTACTTCACTCTGTATAATGGGCTCCAGTTTCATCCATCTCATTAGAACTGATTCAAATGAATTCTTTTTAATGGCTGAGTAATATTCCATGGTGTATATGTACCACAGCTTCCTTATCCATTCATCTGCTGATGGGCATCTAGGTTGCTTCCATGTCCTGGCTATTATAAACAGTGCTGCGATGAACATTGGAGTGCACGTGTCTCTTTCAGATCTGGTTTCCTCAGTGTGTATGCCCAGGAGTGGGATTGCTGGGTCACATGGCAGTTCTGTTTCCAGTTTTTAAGGAATCTCCACGCTGTTCTCCATAGTGGCTGTACTAGTTTGCATTCCCACCAACAGTGTAAGAGGGTCCCCTTTTCTCCACACCCTCTCCAGCATTTATTGCTTGTGGACTTTTGGATAGCAGCCATCCTGACTGGCGTGTGGTGGTACCTCATTGTGGTTTTGATTTGCATTTCTCTGATAATTGAGTGATGGTTGAGCATCTTTTTCATGTGTTTTGTTAGCCATCTGATATGTCTTCTTTGGAAGAAGAAATGGTCTGTTTAGTTCTTTGGCCCATTTTTGATTGGGTTCATTAATTTTTTGGAATGAGCTGCAGGGACGTGCTTAGTATATTTTTTGAGATTAATCCTTTTGGTCTGTTTCTTTCATTTGCCTATTTATTTTCTCCCAATCTGAGGGCTGTCTTTTCACCTTGCTTATAGTTTCCTTTGTTGTGCAAAAGCTTTTAAGTTTAATTAGGTCCCATTTGTTTATTTTTGCTTTTATTTCCAATATTCTGGGAGGTGGGTCATAGAGGATTCTGCTGTGATTTATGTCGGAGAGTGTTTTGCCTATGTTCTCCTCTAGGAGTTTTATAGTTTCTGGTCTTACATTTAGATCTTTAACCCATTTCGAGCTTATTTTTGTGTATGGTGTTAGAAGACGTTCTAGTTTCATCTTTTACAAGTGGTTGACCAGTTTTCCCAGCACCACTTGTTAAAGAGGTTGTCTTTTTCCATTGTATATTCTTGCCTCCTTTGTCAAAGATAAGGTGTCCATAGGTTCGTGGATTTATCTCTGGGCTTTCTATTCTGTTCCATTGATCTATATTTCTGTCTTTGTGCCCGTACCATACTGTCTTGATGACTGTGGCTTTGTAGTAAGAGTCTGAAGTCAGGCAGGTTGATTCCTCCAGTTCCATTCTTCTTTCTCAAGATTACTTTGGCTATTCGAGGTTTTTTGTATTTCCATACAAATTGTGAAATTCTTTGTCTAGTTCTGTGAAAAATACCGTTGGTAGCTTGATAGGGATTGCATTGAATCTATAGATTGCTTTGGGTAGAATAGCCATTTGACAATATTGATTCTTCCAATCCATGAACACGGTATGTTTCTCCATCTGTTTGTGTCCTCTTTGATTTCTTTCATCAGTGTTTTATAGTTTTCTATGTATAGGTCTTTTGTTTCTTTAGGTAGATATACTCCTAAGTATTTTATTCTTTTTGTTGCAAAGGTGAATGGTATTGTTTCCTTAATTTCTCTTTCTGTTTTTTCATTGTTAGTATATAGGAATGCAAGGGATTTCTGTGTGTTAATTTTATATCCTGCAACTTTACTATATTCATTGATTAGCTCTAGTAATTTTCTGTTAGAGTCTTTAGGGTTTTCTATGTAGAGGATCATGTCATCTGCAAACAGCGAGAGTTTCACTTCTTCTTTTCCTATCTGGATTCCTTTTACTTCTTTTTCTGCTCTGATTGCTGTGGCCAAAACTTCCAACACTATGTTGAATAGTAATGGTGAGAGTGGGCACCCTTGTCTTGTTCCTGATTTCAGGGGAAATGCCTTCAATTTTTCACCATTGAGGGTGATGCTTGCTGTGGGTTTGTCATATATAGCTTTTATTTTGTTGAGGTATGTTCCTTCTATTCCTGCTTTTTGGAGAGTTTTAATCATAAATGAGTGTTGAATTTTGTCAAAGGCTTTCTCTGCATCTATTGAGATAATCATATGGTTTTTATCTTTCAATTTGTTAATGTGGTGTATTACAT
>NC_057411.1:6493832-6523202 GCF_019320065.1 Cervus canadensis
GGTTAGACGATTGGCTTGTCAAGATTTCCTGGTTAGGGGAGCTTGCGTCAGTGTTCTGGTGCGTGGAACTTGATTTCTTTTCTTTGGAGAGCAATGGAGTGCCCAGTAATGAGTTTTGAGATGGGTCTATGTGTTAGGTGTGACCTTGGGCAGCCTGTATGTTGACGTTCAGGGCTATGTTCCTGTGTTGCTGGAGAATTTGTGTGGTATGTCTTGCTCTAAAACTATTGGCTCTTGGGTGGTGGTTGGTTTCAGTGTAGGTATGGAGGCTTTTGGACGGTCACTTATTACTTAAAGTTCCATGTAGTCAGGAGTTTTCTGGTGTTCTCAGGTTTTGGACTTAAGTCTCCTGCCTCTGGATTTCAGTTTTATTCTTCCTGTAGTCTCAGGACTTCTCCAACTATACAGCCCTGATAAGAAAACTTCTAGGTTAATGGCTAAAAGATTCTCCCCCGGTAGGGACACCCAGAGAGGTTCACAGAGTTACATGAAGAAGAGGAGAGGGAGGAGGGAGATAGAGATGAACAGGAGGAGAAAAAGGGGGACTCAAGAGGAGAGAGACAGATCTACGCAGCTGTCTGTTCCCAGAGTGTTCTCCGTAGCCCAGTCACCTACAAGGATTCACAGAATTGGATTGGGAAGAGAAGGGGAAAGGAGGAAATAGAGGTGTTCTGAGGTAGAAAACAGAGAGTCAAGATTGGGAGAGAATAATCTTCGGTTTAAAAATAGGGCTTCTCTTCTTTTTTTTTTTCTGTAAGGTTATAGTGTATTGAAAATGAAAATTAAGGAGTAGTAGAGGAGTACTAGAGGACTTTAAAAGAAATAAGAGAAAAAGAAAAATAGAAAATAGAAGAGAAAAAGGAAAGAAAAAAAAGAAAAAAAAAGAAAGAAAAAGAAAAAAAGAAAAAAAAAATTTTTTTTCCCCCCTAATTAAAAACTCGTAAAAGTCTGTGGAAATGAAAGTTAAGGAGTAATGGGGGAGTAATAGGGGATTTTAAAGGAAAATAAAAGAGAAGAAAGAAAAAAGAAAAAAAGAAAAAAATTAAAAAAAATTTAAAAAAAAGAGAAGAAAGTAAAATTATATCTAGGAGTTTCTCTGGAGCTGTTGCGGTCAGTGTGGGTTCGGCTCAGTTTCAGATAGCTCCTCGTTCCAGCTTACGCTTCTCGATATCTACAGGCCCCTCCGGCGTAGTCAGTGTTTCCTAGAGGGATTTTAATCTGTTGCACCAGTCCCTTCTGAAGCGGTTCCCTTTGTTTATTTGGCTTCTGTTTGCCGGTCTCTTCAGAGCCTCATTTCCGCCCTGACACAGGCGGGCGGAGGTGGACTCTTATTCAGGTAGCTAGTTCCGTCGCTCTGCGGAAGGCCTTGCGCTGCAGGGAGAGGCTGGCGCTGTGGGGACAGGCTTGCGCCGCGGGGATGGGCTGGGGCTGCCTGGGAGGGGCTGACGCTGCGGGGAGGGGCTGGCCCTGCGGGGGCGGGCTGGCGCTGCCGGGAGGGGCTGGCGCTGCTTTCTCCGTCTGTGCTGCTCAGGCTCCCGGCTGTTCTATATGGAGCGCGCCCCGCGCTGCGCGAGGTTCCAGCCCTCGGGTGTTCCACAAAAGCGCGGAAGGAAAAGCTGCGCCCCCTCTCTGTGCCTTCCCCGTCAGAGCGGTCCAGGCAGCCAGGGGCTTGGTGGGCGCAGTCTACCCAGGTGTGGCGCGCCCACTCCCTTCCGCGGACCCAGTCTCAGTTTCCGCTGGCGCCGGTCGGGTGCGTGCGCCTTCTGCCCTCCGCGTCCCCAGCCCCAGTCCCCGCCCGCGCCGGTCGGGTGCCTGCCGCCCTGTGTCTCGCCGCGACCTTCCCCTCCCCCCTGCCTCCTGCCTCTGGCGGGGCTGGGCTGGTCCGCAGCCTGCGAGCTCCTCTCTGGACCCTCTCGGTCTCTTTGTTCTGCGAACGGCCGGCAGTGTGTTCGGGCCGGTTAATTTACTCTCTCTCTTTTGGTCTCCCACAGTTCAAGTTGGCAACTCACAGAAGTTCCCTCCGATTGTCCTCAGGGCACTCGGGCCGGACCCTACCCCAAGCAATGCCGCCTAAGAGCTCCCGGGACGGATCTCCGTCCTTAGCTCTTTTGTCTCACTTTTTATCTTTTATATTTTGTCCTACCTCCTTTCGAAGACAATGGGCTGCTTTTCTGGGCGCCTGATGACCTCAGCTAGCGATCTGAAGTTGTTTTGCGAAGTTTGCTCTGCGTTCAGTTATTCTTTTGATGAATTTGTAGGAGAGAAAGTGGTCTCCCCGTCCTACTCCTCCGCCATCTTGAGACATCTATTCTTAAAGAACTAAAATTCTTAAACTTTATAAAACCTAGTATAATTTTCTTTATAGTCTTGCTGTATATTTGGATACAAGTTTGCTGGACATCTTTAAAATACTTATAAAGCCCTTGTTCTATAATAACTTTGTCAACAAAGGAATAAGTTCCTTATTAAAGATATTAAAAATGACTTGATCCACACTGCCCCAGGAATCAAGTTTATTTTTTAACATAAAACAAATATTGGAGCAAGTATGCATGGAAACTGTAATAAACATTTTCATTTTCATGAAACCAAGGTGGATAACTCTTTTAACAACAAATTATTTCATCCTAGTGACCTTAACTTTTAAATAATTGTAATTAAAAATTCAAATATTGATTTCAGATTTTGATTTGTAGAAGTTGTGCTGAATGACTTTATGTTTTCTTATCACTGTTATTATTAAAAAATGAAAAAATTCCTTTCACTTCTTTCAACTTGAGGATGGTGTGATTCTTTTCTAATTGACTAAAAACAATGTGTTCCAAATACTCCCTTTTACATTTCAAAAGCCTGTCTCAGGGAGACAAATCATAGGATTTTATTTTAAGTCTTATTAGGATTAAGATATGATGAAAGTATACAGTGGAAGTGAGAAATAGATTTAAGGGACTAGATCTGATAGACAGAGAGCCTGATGAACTATGGACGGAGGTTCGTGACATTGTAAAGGAGACAGGGATCAAGACCATCCCCATGGAAAAGAAATGCGAAAAGGCAAAATGGTTGTCTGAGGAGGCCTTACAAATAGCTGTGAAATGAAGAGAAGTGAAAAGCAAAGGAGAAAGGGAAAGATATTCCCATTTGAATGCAGAGTTCCAAAGAAGAGCAAGGAGAGATAAGAAAGCCTTCCTCAGTAGTCAATGCAAAGAAATAGAGGAAAACAACAGAATGGGAAAGACTAGATATCTCTTCAAGAAAATTAGACATACCAAGGGAACATTTCAGGCAAAAATGGGTTCGATAAAGGACAGAAATGGTATGGACCTAACAGAAGCAGAAGATATTAAGAAGAGGTGGCAAGAATACACAGAAGAACTGTGCAAAAAAGATCTTCATGACCCAGATAATCACAAAGGTGTGATCACTCACCTAGAGCCAGACATCCTGGAATGTGAAGTCAAATGGGCCTTAGAAAGCATGACTACGAACAATGCTAGTGGATGTGATGGAATTCCAGTGGAGCTATTTCAAATCCTAAAAGATGATGCTGTGAAAGTGCTGCACTCAACATGCCAGCAAATTTGGAAAACTCAGCAGTGGCCACGGGACTGGAAAAGGTCAGTTTTCATTCCAATCCCTAAGAAAGGCAAGCCCAAAGAATGCTCAAACTACTGCACAATTTCACTCATCTCACATGCTAGTAAAGTAAACCTCAAAATTCTCCAAGCCAGGCTTCAGCAATATGTGAAATGTGAACTTCCAGATGTTCAAGGTGGTTTTAGAAAAGGCAGAGGAAACAGAGATCAAATTGCCAATATCCGTTGGATCATCAAAAAAGCAAGAGTTCCAGAAAAACATCTATTTCTGCTTTATTGCTATGCCAAAGTCTTCGACTGTGTGGATCACAATAAACTGTGGAAAATTCTGAATGAGATGGGAGTACCAGGTCACCTGACCTGCCTCTTAAGAAACCTGTATGCATGTCAGGAAGCAACAGTTAGAACTGGACTTGGAACAACAGACTGGTTCCAAATAGGAAAAGGAGTACGTCAAGGCTGTATATTGTCACCCTGCTTATTTAACTTCTATGCAGAGTACATTATGAGAAACGCTGGGCTGGAAGAAACAGAAGCTGGAATCAAGATTGCCGGGAGAAATATCAGTAACATCAGATATGCAGATGACACCACCCTTACGGCAGAAAGTGAAGAACTAAAGAGCCTCTTGATGAAAGTGAAAGGAGAGTGAAAAAGTTGGCTTAAAGCTCAACATTCAGAAAAGTAAGATCATGGCATCTGGTCCCATCACTTCATGGCAAATAGATGGGGAGACAAGTGGAAACAGTGTCAGACTTTAATTTTTTGGGCTCCAAAATCACTGCAGATGGTGACTGCAGCCATAAAATTAAAAGACACTTTCTCCTTGAAAGGAAAGTTATGACCAATGTAGGCAGCATATTAAAAAGCAGAGACATTACTTTGCCAACAAAGGCCCACCTAGTCAAGGCTATGGTTTTTCCAGTGGTCATGTATGGATGTGAGAATTGGACTGTGAAGAAAGCTGAGTGCTGAAAAATTGATGCTTTTGAACTGTGGTGTTGGAGAAGACTCTTGAGAGTCCCTTGGACTGCAAGGAGATCCAACCAGTCCATCCTAAAGGAGGTCAATCCTGGGTGTTCATTGGAAGGACTGATGCTGAAGTTGAAACTCCAATACTTTGGCCACCTGATGTGAAGAGTAGACTCATTGGAAAAGACCCTGATAATGGGAGGGATTGGGGGCAGGAGGAGAAGGGGGCGACAGAGGATGAGATGGCTGGATGGCAATACCGACTTGATGGGCATGAGTTTGAGTAAACTCCGAGAGTTGGTGATGGACAGGGAGGCCTGGCGTGCTGCGATTCACGGGGTCGCAAAGAGTCGGACATGACTGAGCAACTGAACTGAACTGAACTGAAAGTTTCCACCAGATAAAGAGGTGAAGGAGAAAGTGCTGTGATTTGTATATGGGGCCAGATGAAGAGTGACTGTGATGGGAATTTTGCCCAAGAGCACTATGGAAATAAAGAGCAGTTTTCTTGAAGAAGTAGGAAAATCTACATGGATAGGATATTTAGTTTTTTTAGTTTACTGTGTGTTGCCCAAACAGCAGCGAACATCCACAAACCACTGTTTTAAAACAGAGTTAGACTAAAACGGGTTTAGTGCCAAGTTGAAGGTCTCATCACACTGCTACGATTTTACCCACTATTGAGTGAGAATGGTGACTCCGTAGTGGAGATTGGGTCTATTCCCAGTAAAAATCACAAATTGCATATTTTAGCCATCTAAACTGTGGAGCGTAACTTTAAGCGCATGCTATGTTAGCACTTATTTAACACCTATTATGCTTTAAAGATGCTCTGTCTTTTACATCTGTTCAATTATTGCTCATAAAAACTTATGAAGTAGGTTTAAAGAGATTAAGCACATGCCCAAATTATAGAGAATTATTTGTTCCACCAAAATTTTATGCTCTTTAAATTTTATACTGCTTCTTGATAACAAAAGTTGATTTTATAATTATTTCCAGAGAAAGGAAAGCAGGTAACAGTGAGGGGGGTGGGCGTGGTAAAAGGAGAAGTAAGCCCAGGCAGAGGGGGGAAGGAGGGGAAGAAGGGAGGGAGGGGGAGAGGAAGGCAACAGGTACGGAAGGAATGGAACCCACTTCTTGGGTTTAGAGGTGAAAGTCTACCTGAGAAAGACAGGAAAAGATTATAACTGCTCAAACTGTTGTCTTCTCACTCGAGGCGAATGTCTAGAAAGGAATGAACAGGAGAAAACACCCTCAAAGGATGAAGAGACAGTAAAGGAATGATTGGATTCTAAAAGTAAGTTTCTATATTCCTTTAATTCTAGGATTAGATTCTATTCTATGAAAGAACTTGTAGAAGGAATATTAGAGAGTAGCTTTTAAGAATTTTGAAGACTTGAAATTCTCTGGCAGTTCAGTGGTTAGAACTCAGTGCTTTCAAAGCCAGGGCCCAAGTTGGTCCCTGGTCCCTGTCAGGGGAACTAAGATCCCACAAGCTTCATGTGCAGAGAAGAAAAAAAAAAATTATAAAGAGTAAGATAAATGCTGGAAGAGGATATTGGAAATTGTAATTTGAATTTTCACCATAGGAATATGGGTCTAGAAAAAATAGCATTATCAGACAGATATATAAAGGACTGATGGTATCCTAGTAGTCATGATGAATAGCTTGATACTAAACTGGAGGGAGAATTTTAATGCAGAAACAATGAGTTTGCCTCTCAACAGGCAGTGGCCTACATTTTATAGTAGGAGCCTATATGGAGAGAGATGGGACATGTTCATAGTTGCAAATGACACAAAATTGTGAGGGAAAATAAAATATTGCATGGTTAAGAAAACTAGAGGCAAATTGATGCCAATGTGTTGCTGTGATAAATTAAATATAAAAAGATAGAATATAGACCTTTTTTGTTTTTTTAAGAAAACACAGAACTTTACAAGTAGAAAATGAGGGAATATGAGATTTAGACCTGTGAGCTTCCAGATGACCCAAAACTCAATAGGAATTGTTATTGTCGTGTTGCTGTTGGTTAACCTACTTTGAGCTTGGACTTTATTAAAAAGAGGCACACTGTCTCAAAAAAGGAAGTAGCAAGGCTAGTTCTGCACATGATTCTTTCAAAGAGACATAGGAAAGCAAACAAAGTGTCAATTTGGAGAAAATGACCAGTCCAGAGACAGAGAGCTTTGCAGGCCCTTAAGGAGTCAGGCTTCTTTCAGACTACTTTCTATATTTAAAAGCCTCTGTGCTGAAAAGTCAACCCATCCTACTCAGTAGCAGCTCTGGTCCTGTGCAAATAGTGTTAATAGATAGAAATTGCAAAGCAGCTCATTTTTTAGTTAATTTTTTTTTTTATTTTTTATTTTATTTATTTATTTTTTTAAATTAGTTGGAGGCTAATTACTTCACAACATTTCAGTGGGTTTTGTCATACATTGAAAACAGTATTTCTCATGGTCGCAATTGCCTGAATGAGCTGCTTCAGAAGTTAGTAGGTTTCCTTTCACTAGAGGTCTTCAAATAGAAGCTTAATGACCAGCTGGGAGAATGTATATAATATTGTTCATTGTTTTGCCACCTGTTCCTAAAACAACGTGTGGCACACATTCAGTTCAGTTCAGTTCAGTCGCTCAGTCGTATCTGACTCTTTGTGACCCCATGAATCACAGCACGCCAGGCCTCCCTGTCCATCACCAACTCCCAGAGTCCACTCAAACTCGTGTCCATCAAGTCAGTGATGCAATCCAGCCATCTCATCCTCTGTCGTCCCCTTCTCCTCCTGCCCTCAATTTTTCCCAGCATCAGGGTCTTTTCCAATGAGTCAACTCTTCCCCTGAGGTGGCCAAAGTATTGGCATTTCAGCTTCAGCATCAGTCCTTCCAATGAACACCCAGGACTGATCTGTTTTAGGGTGGACTGGTTGGATCTCCTTGCAGTCCAAGGGACTCTCAAGAGTCTTCTGCAACACCGCAGTTCAAAAGCATCAATTCTTTGGTACTCAGCTTTCTTCACAGTCCAACTCTCACATCCATACATGACCACTGGAAAAACCATTAGCCACAAAGAAATACTTACAGAATGATTGAATAGAAAGAAGTTACTTAAGACTAACATCTGTGGAGCTCTCATTATTGGTCAGTGACAACTCATTTTCCAAAACTATATAGGAAGGAGCAGTTAGTTTTCATTTGGCAGCTCAGAGAATGAAAGCTGGAAGGGGAAAGACACTTGCCCAAGTCACCCAAAAATGAGTAGAGGAGGCAGGATTTTGATTATGGTATATCAGTCTCCTGAGCCTGTTTCAAGTTTCAGAAGGTGATTGACCTAGATAATTTATAAGGTTCCTTCATCACACACTTCCTGATATATGCTGTTATTAGTTAAATAAGAAGGCCATTAGATGAGGTGACTCTAATTCCCTTAGTGGCCTTGTAATAATACCAATACCTAAACCTGTAAATGCCTCACAGTTAAGAGATCAAAGCATAAGGACAACCAATCACAACCAGTTAAACTTTTCCAAATAAAGCAAAAGCTTAAGAGATAGCCAATCAAAATAATCTCCTTATTCTACTTCTTCCTTTCCTCTGTGAAAGTGTCCCTCCTATTTCCTATCAGTGGGGTAGTGCTCTAAGTTTGGTACTACCTGCTTGGAATTGATTCTTGCTCAACAAGAAAAGTCCTAAAAATTTTAATATAACTTAGTTTATCTTTTAACAATGTCAGTAGCAAGGACTTGAATTTATCAACTTTTACTTCATTAGAACCAATTTATTGACAAAATTTGTTACTGGTAAAATGGGTGGGTAGTGATTGGACTCTGAGACAATCACATATATATTATGGACATTATACTTAATTAGCAGGAAAAAGCACAGAAAGACAGCCAGACAGATTAATGCAGTGTATAAGTTCTGAGTAACTGGAGGCCAGGATGACTCTGGTGCTTTGTTGTGTCTTGGATGCCCAGAAGTGTGGAGTGACAGTGGAAAGTGGAGGCAATGACAGATTACACTACTTTGCAATCTTGTGAAGTTCAAATTGTTAGTTACATTTTGAGGTTTAATACAGAGTATGGGTTCTTTGAGGACAGGTTTAATACCTTACTAATATTTACATCCTCTGAGCCTTGCATGGTGACTTTCAAAAGTATTGCACAAAGAATATGATCAGAACAGGATAAATATATGGTAATTATTAATACAGGCAGCCAGAATTGTGCTAGTTTAATTTGTAACTCTTACTAGTAACAAGCCCTTGCTTATTATGGTAACCCTAAAATTTACTAGTTCCTTATCTTTAAGAGTTATCTTAAATTTTATTCTGAAAAGTATCACTTGACTTATGTGTTTAACTACCTTGTTTGCTTGTTTTAAAAATTATTTATCATTCTGTGTACCGATTTCATGGTACTTTTGTGACAGATTGTAATGACCTCTTTATCTGCATGCTCTTACTTCCCCTGCTCCTGACTCTGATCCAAACTCCTTGAGAGTGTGGTAACCGTGCTACTCATCTATGGTTATCCTCAAAGTGCTTAACGAATAATTAATGCTGCCAAAGCAAAAATTGCACCCAGATGGGCAAGGAAGACTTTATTTGGAGCGACTGCAATAGAGGAGAGAGGCCAAAACAGTCTGAGGTCAACTCAGGTGGGAGAGTTTTTAAGATTGGAAAGCTGTGTGGAAATATTGTAGGTAAACTTTTTCCTGTCTTCATGACAGAGGGGAGTTTTACAGCTTGGAATATGTTAGGCTTCTACCTTCCCAAAGAAACTGAGAAATAGGGATTCTATGTTGCTTGATGATTACGTGTCAAAAGGATGGCTTATAGGTCCTTGAGAAAGGTATTCTTAGGTTGTAAAATTATGAGTTTTTCAGCAAATTACAAATCAAAGGGTTAGAGAAATCTATAATTGAAAGTTTTCTAAAGTAAATTTTCTAAGTAAAGGGAATTCAAGGGCAGAGAGTCAATAAGACACTTGTGTCAAGGCTAGTTGAGGAGAACATTGAAGCCATCTAGGTCAGTGCTCAGTAAGTTTTTGAATGAATGAACAAATGAACAAATAAAGTTTATTAGGATCCTAATTTTAAATGTCTCATCTTATTGAAAAAGTAACATTAAAAATAATTAGAGTAAATTAAAATAATATTCAAAAGCCTTCTTTTGTCTCTTGTTGCTCACTTGATACTTTCCAAGTTCCATAGCCCCCTGAATATATTACATGTTTAATATGCATAAGGTTTTAAGAAATTTTTAGAACTCCAAAAATTTTTCAACTAGAAACATCGTTTAAAATAATTTCTTACAGTGGAGCATGCAATGATAGATTAAATGGCTTTTTTAAAAAATAAAACTTTTTTGAGAAACTATTGTATTTTTAACACTTTTGTTCATTCTCAAATCAAAAACATTACATCAGACTCTGAAACATTATATATAAACTTTCTCTGTGGTAGCTGTGGGTATAAAATGGGAATAATAATGCTCTCTCTTCTTACCTTGATGGGTTGTTTATGAGGAGTAAATAAGAATGTGAAAGCACTTTAGAACTGTAAAAATAACTATAGAAATGCAAGGATAAAATGAATAATGAACATATAAAGTCAATTATGAAGATATTTTCATATTTTAAATAATAATTTCTAAAGATGTAATATGGTTTGAAAACTGGGTATTTCCTAGGCTATGGAAAATAATATTTGATAAGCATTACTTTAAAGTTATTGGTGAGTCTGCATTAGTGATATGTTTAAATATTGAATTTTTAACAATAACTACATTTTAAAATGTTTCAAATATGCTGATTAATAGTCTCCCAAAATACTATAATTTCCAGAAGGATAATTAGTAGGAAGATAGTGTGACATGCTTATTAAGATTACAGACTTTTTTATTTGGATTCTGGTAGTCTATTTTCAAATCCCAGGTTTCCTACATTCCAGGTCTACAATCTTGAATAAATTATAAGAACTTTCTAAGCCTCTGGTCTGTCATTTGTGAAACAGGAAAAATATCAGTCTCCTATGTGAGGATCAAATGGGATGGAATATGTAAAGCATTGAGCACGGATAGGAAGGTCTCAAAACTTGCATAAAATGCACACAAATGCACACATACATAACTAGACACAACAAACATGTATGCAGTCCTAACCTACACAGATTAACTTTTGATTATATGTCACTGAAACTTCCAGTGGTCTTGAATTTTTAAAAACTTAAATGCCAATATTTATAATCTTTGTCACATGACTACTTTACTTGTAAGTGATTTTTGTTTCTGCGGCTGTTTTGCTAGTGCAGAAATTTTAGCAAGTTTCATGTACACTAACATTAATTTTAAATTACTCTTGATATAATGGCATTTTACCAAACCATACTTGGAAAATGTATCAGAGGTACTATAGCACAGAAGCAGTAATGCTGGTTAGGGTTTTTGAGACATGGGTTTTTCATTTACCATCTGTCTTTGAGGAAGTCACTCATTTCCTAGAATCCCAGTCTGCAGGTCTGCAACCACTTAGATAATTAAAACCACCTGAAAGGATTACTGTAAAAATCAAAAGAGTTGATACATTTAAAAACATTTTATAAAAGTTAGGAATTTGTTTAAGTCATCCCTCAGAAAAAAGCTGAACCCTCATCAAAATTTGGTGTGGATGTCAAGACTGATATTACTACGTACACACCAAGAGGGTATAAAAAGGATTTATGATTCACTTAAAGGAGATTTTCTGGGCTGAGCAAAACAGACTCCCAAAGTGGTTAAAAAACGGCTTGAGAAAGCAGGAAAGGGAAGCGGGAGGGAGACTAGTGTGAAGCTTTAATGGCGGTTATGGGATGGAGCCAGAGTGAGGGTACCACGGTGCCAAATGTGGGAGTGCCTGGGATTATTTGCTATCAGTTTATCCACATGTGGGCAGAGAGGCGGGGCTTAAAAATCTATCGGCAACCGAACATCACAAGTAGAGCCCCACTACTTGCTTAGTGAGTGCAAATGACAGACCTTCTATTAAGCTCTCAATGCCGCTACTGTGGCGCTAGTTCTTGCCCAACAGCCGGTTCCTTTCTTCCTCTTTGTTGATAGAACTGATCTGCCGCAATAGAGGCTGGAAATTAAACCTGTCCAATGGGACCTGAGAGGAAGTCTGCTGGAGATCAATCAGGATGATTTTGCTAATAAAAGATACATAGGAGTCAAAATGCCTCATTTCTTTACCATCAGGATATTTTGTGATTCAAATTCATAATTGAATACATTAATAAAATTTAGATTTATTCAAGAACATTTTAGCATGAATCCAGAAAATCCAGTGTGTTCCAAAAAGTCTAATCTGAGCAACTTGAAATAAAGATAAGTAGATGAAGGCAAATATGATGTTTCTTCTTGGTATCAACTCATTTTAATAACAGTGGCTACCTCCTGGTAGTCAAACAGTCTAATTGTTAGTAGTAAAGTACTTTGATTGATAAAAGCACAGTAAATTTTGGGTCAATAAATATACTTTGTAGACTAGATACAAAAATTCAAATTATGGAATCTGTGTGTGAAGCATTCTTTGCTGTGTTCAGTTTAAATAGATTGATTGAAAGTATTATTTCTTTCTTTGAGAATTAGTACTTTAATGGCCAAGTTAAGATGCCAAACCAGAAGTCCAGAACCTGTGACCTTGTTACATTACATGGTAAGTGGGATTCTGCAGTCAGTGAGGGAAAGAGTTTTAGGTGGGAAATCCTGAATACTTCAAACATTATTGCAGACTCCATAGTCTAATTTCATCCTCATAATCCTAACCTTGAAGCAATGGACAGACATAGCTGTATTTAACTGACTTATATTTGGGCTATGTTTGAATGTATGGGCTTCCCTGGTGGCTCAGCTGGTAAAGAATCTGCCTGCAATGTGGGAGACCTGGGTTCAATCCCTGGGCTGGAAAGATCCCCTGGAGAAGGGAAAGGCTATGCACTCCAGTATTCTGGCCTGGAGAATTCCATGGACTGTATGGTCCATGGGGTTGCAAAGAGTGGACATGACTGAGCTACTTTCAACTGACTTAAATGGGTCTGTTCCTCTGCTAGTCTTATTGAGATGGCATCATGGAGATTAACTTTTGATTATCAACAGTTTTCCAGCTAAATGTTGTTTACAATCTCTATACCCTACTGTAGAAGGTATTAATGATGGAGCATCCCATTTACCCATCTTCTCCAAGAGCTCTGAAATTATGCATGTAAATAAAACAGCATGCATTCTCATGTTATTATTGAAGTGTGTTGAGGAGAAAAATATTATTTTCCCCCTCAATTAAAGTCCAGGAAATTAAAGAATTATAGATCCTTCTTTGTTCTTAAATCCTAACATCAGCTTTTATTTATTTTTAAATGTTAATTATTGGAAATATGGGCTTCCCTGATGGCTCAATGGTAAAGAATCTTCCTGCCAATGCATGAGACATGGGTTTGACCGTGGGTCTGGAAGATCCCCTGTAGAAGGAAATGACAACCCACCTTCACTATTCTTGCCTGGGAAACCCCATGGACAGAAGAACCTAATGGGCTACAGTCCAGGGGATTGCAAAAGGGTTGGACACGACAGCAACTAAACAACAACAACAGCAACACTGGAGGTAAGTGAGCTATGAATAAAGGTTTCAACTAAGTTCTTTTTTAATATAAAATTTCCAATATCCTTTCCACCATAGAACCTCTTTTTTTTCCCTTCCATCTTCTCTGTTATCCCTGTTTCTATGTGATATCTGAGGGAGAAATGTTGAAAGCTAAAATGCTATTTTGCTAACTGATGGTTGTAGCTTCTACTGGGTATCCTTTGACAATGCAATTATATAATGATAATAAAGATAATAATGCATTATCTTATTATATTTCTGATCTCTCCATCCAATCATCTTGTTAAAGGGTTCTCAATCCAGAGACTATAAGGAAGCATAAGTCAAGAAACATGTTCTGTCAGTTCTGTTTCTTAATTCTCCATTTCTTAAGTTACATGGCAACATTTTTGTGTTAAATGTTTGGAAAATTGTATGCTCATTCGCATATGAAACTGGCTCAGTTTATCCTGAAGAATGGTCCCTGTCTTAGATTTCCTTTCTGAGTATATATTGATCATATTTAGTTATATAGGCAACCATGCATAGCTGAAACATTATAAAATTAAACTCGTTTCTTAGATATACAGTTTTTGCTGGTAAATTGCAATCCTGAAACCAAATCTGTAAGTTACAGTATCTGTATTAGAATACCATAAAACCTAACATCTTGTTTCATAATTCGAGTTACTTGTGCCTTGCCTTATAACCCATATCATTAACAAGGAGGTAAAGAAATCAACATCTGCTTTTCCCTACGAAAAACATAAATCTCATGTGCTTAGTTATCCCAGATGTAATCTGAGAGAATTTATGCCAAAATGACAATCTTGGAAAGTCCAGGTTATGTCAAAAAATATTTATAAAGGAAAATATTCCAATAATTTACTCGTGATAAATCTGCATTCCTTGTGAAATTTAGACTTCTATAACTGTTAATTACCATGACTCCTAGGTATGAATCAGTGTCAGGACTATATTAGTATCTTTAAATTTATAAGATGCTATATAATTTTAGAAGTCACATTTCCTAGTCCTTACCTCCTAGGAAGACTTACATATTTTGACTCCATTACATAACATAAGAAACCATTTTTGATATATCTGAATAACATACATCAATGTGAGTGGTGAGGTGCGACTCCAGGTAGCTCATCTAAAAGTAATATTTATAGCCTATCTAAATTGTGCAGTTGGCTTGAGATTAGCATATTGATACATAACATCTATTTTAAGAGACCAGTAAAATATGGGTAAACAGAGATCTTCCATTACTACTGAAGAACATTATTATGTTCCTAGGAGTAAAAACTGATTCACAGACACAGGATGTGTAATTTGGAAAAGAGTGTTATAATCCTAATCCAGTAAATCAATCCAGTTAAATTCTTCTGTAGCGCTTATTTATTTCTGTTATACAGCAGAGTTAGCCATTTTATATTATCTTCTCTTCTACTAGACTACCACTAATTAAAGGGCATATTTGTATTTATTCAAAAGCAAAGAACAGATATTCAGTGTATGACTATGGAATAAAATTGCATAATGTAGGGGAGAACAGAGAAAAATTGGTGAAATTTGAAAAAAATTGACCAAAGTCAATTTATGGTACTTTCCATTGATGCTTTATGTGCAAAAGACCATTGAAAGAAATCAGAGCTTATTACATATAGCAGCAAGCACCTCACTTATTAGTAAGCCTCCTCCCTGGCAATGTTATATATTGACATATAGACTCCAGATGCCTTGGATATACAATTTTTTATCAAGCATCTCTTTAGGGAAATGTCCCCACTTTGTTCTTAGTCTATGTGTGTAATGTAGGATTGATCTCATCTCCTAGGAAAACATCCCATGCAAGGTCTCTGCAGTCACAGCAAATCAGAGATGGGTTCAGGAGCACACGCTTCAAGCAATGTTGCTAAGATCCCCTCGTAGAGGATTTTATTATAAATTTTGTAAAATAATAACCCTTTATTTCCTGGAATTATGAATATTACCTCTCCCCACATTTGATCCTAGAGTTCCCAGAGACCATCTTTGCCATCTCATAGAAATAATTTAGTCCATAAATAAGCCAACATGGGGAAAATAGAATGATGGGAAGAGATGCTCAGGTGACTTGTTTAGATTGCCCATTGAGTTCAGCAACCCCTCTAGCCAGTAGTACCCTAAACGTTAGATTTAATAACATTTGCAAACATAGGAAACAGGACCAATGGTAGAAACAGGAAACAGGCTTATAGTTTACAAGTAACAGGCCCTAAAATGTGGGATGTGCTTGTGAGGCGAGCAGAAGTAATGCCATGGCAGGCAGCTTAGATTAGGAGTAGGCCTTCCTACTTCTGGGTGGTAAGATTATCAGGCCACCTGAATCAGCTTTCACTTAACACTGACCGCTGTTTGCCAATTAGGAATGGGGTGGAAACCCCCGGGAAAGTCCCGTGCGCGCAAAAGTTTTGACCAATGAAATTGCTTTATCCGCTTAAACCAAATACCAACGGCATGTGCTCACCCTATAAATTTGTGTAACAGCTTGGGCTTGGGGCTCTCTGACCCCACACCACTGCGTTGGATGCGGCAGGAGCCCTGACTCGAGTCAGCAATAAACTTCCCTTTTTGCGAGTTGCATTGTCTTGGAGGCCTTCTCTCTTCCCGCTCGGGGATTCGGACATCGGGCATAACAATGCTGAACAGAGATAGATTGAATGACAATGAAGATCGCCCTCCCAAGGCTGCAGGGTTGGCGTATTTTATATACATAGTTGGAGTCGTTATCAAACTGCTACCTGTTTTATATAAAATGTCTTTCAAGGTCTGTCTTTTAAGTCCTTAAAATTGCCATCCTGTGAATGGCTTCCAGTAAATGTATCTTGGTGAAATAGACATCACTCACAGGTATTAGTGTCAGAGCTAGAGGCAATAATTAGATAAAACCTTGGGTTATTTACCTCTGTATAGGTAGTGTTTTTACTTTTAATTGAAGTTGCAATAGTAGAGTTACACTGAAGCTAGAACTTTAAAATGTGTGAGAAGTTTGCATGCATCACAGTCAAGGTTTGAAATGTAGTGGACCACTGACCACAGTAGCTGTGTGAAGCCATGATTCCTCCGTTTTTAAACTATGCAGCTCAAGGGAGACTGACTCACCCTGTGAGTTCAGGGAAATGCAGGAGGCACAGAACTGGCTCTCAGAGTAACACGGAGGTTAGTCCAAGGATAGGTATACAACCACACCAGGCCAAGACGTTTCCACCTCAAAACTTCTGCAGCATAAGAGCACTCTTTTTTTAAGTGCTGTTAGTTAAGCTGGTGGTGACTACTTTTACAAATGTGGAGAAAGTCTATTTCAATGTGAAAGCAAAGCAATCAGAACTGAGAAGTGGAGAAAAATGATGGTTGAAAAAGAGAGAGAAAAGAAAATAAAAGAAAGGAAGGAAATAAGGGAGAAACGAAGGGAAGGGGGAAGGGAGGAAAGACAGGAAGCCTGGCAGTATTTTTGCAGTCTTTGTTTAAGCTCAGAGTATTTCTGATATTCTCTATAGTGTGAGTCAATAAATTCTCTTTCACCTAATCAAATTTGAGTTAAAAATAAAATTGAGTTGTATTTCTGTTGTTTGCAACTAAGAGAATTGTTACAGAGATCACATTTTAAGAGATACATTTCCAAATTGATAAAAGAAATATCCAAACATTCAACTTTAGAAGCTCATATGTTTCACTCATGTGAAAAAAAACTTTAGATCTTAATCCACAGTCAATATGATACTGTAATTTTCTAAGCAATTCCAATAAATTTTATTTTTTTGAATTTTTAGCTTTAAGTAGATAAAATCCAGGTAATTTGTTATAGGGAAAGTGCTATAGACAGGCATCTTGAAGATAGTAAGTTATAATTGACCACATGATATAAAAAAGATACAAAAGCCATGAAAATTTTATATAAATATTAGAAAAATCTATAATTAAATGAGGGCAGCTAAAATATGAGTTAAGTCCTTACTATGACTTTTTGAGAGAAATAATCTCTCTCCCTTTTTGAGAGAAATAATCTCTTAATTTTCTTGTTATGTCATTTAATTCTCATAACTCTTCTGTGGGGTAGGTATGATTATGTTCCTTCTTCTCCAAATTGGAAGCTGACTCTCACAGAGATGGCCTTAACCAGAATATGTTGCTGGTGAATTAGTTAGGGTAATATAAGTGAAGCTCTATAAGATACCCTGGAGAAGGGAATGGCAACCCACTCCAGAATTCTTACCTGGAGAATTCCATGGACAGAGGAGCCTGATGTAACCCCAGTCTGTGAGGTCACAAAGAGTCGGACAGACTGAGTGACTAACACACTAGTAACAAACACATCTCAACATTTCTGAGACCTAACCCTGTAAGTCCTTGCAGGACATCTGGTCCTGTCCAAAAGGTCCATAAGACATTTGGTTTATATTTGCTCCTTTCCAAAACCATTGGTGTGGACCAAGTATGCTTATAGATGTTATGGATAGGACCACATTTTAAGGATCTTTTGGCATGAACCAAATGTCCTATGGATGTTTTGGACAAGACCAAATGTCCATTAACTCTGTAATTGTGTTTCTTGCTTAGCAGTTTTGAGTAGATAGTAAGGTCTGCAGGTTAGCTTTCCTTCTAGGTATTTATTTGCACCCTGATGGAGGCTCTGTGGTATTTCATACTTGACTTTCAAGAGAAAGTCACAGAAGTAGGGAGACCCTGGAGGAGCCTGTGAGAGAAGAATTTATGGATTGAATCTGGAAGTGGCACATAGCATTTCCATGACATTCCATGGATAGCATTTACTCACTGCTAGTGAGTGTGAAAGTGTTAGTCGCTCAGTCGTGTCCCACTCTTTGTGACTCCATGGACTCTAGCCTGGCTGGTGCCTCTGTCCATGAAATTCTCCAGGTAAGAATACTGAAGTGGGTTGCCATTCCCTTCTCCAGGGGATCTTTTTGACCCAGAGATCAAACCTGGGTTTCCTGAACTGCAGGCAGGTCCTTTTCCATCCAAGCCAGAAGAGAAGCCCACTCACTGCAAGGGAGGCTGCTATATGTTGCCTAGCTGTAGGCTCAAAAAGGGATGAACCATTTTTAGCAGATAGTTAGCAGTATTGCCTTTCTCATGTACTTTAAAATTTTTAGTTAATATAATGTTAATAAAATTACAGAGAAAAGTGCACTGGAAAAAGAAGAAACAAACATAAAAAAATAAAAATAAATACATTTTAAGACACTAAAAGCTAGAACAAGATCCTGGATGGAAAGTTGTCAGCCTACATTTCAGAAAATTTGAAACTAAAAATGTACCCAGTATGTAGTTAATTGGTTGCTTTTAAAAATAGTGCTATCATTTACTTCCTTTGTTATCTTTTAGCCATATTAAACTCTCTTGACTACAAAGTGTTCTTTCTTACTTTCTAATTGGTGACCAGGCATTCATCCATTTGTTCATTTATTTATTTATAATTAATTCATTTATTTAGTATAGAACCCATTTCTCCCCACCATTTTCTCTTCAGTGACATTTATTTATCTTTCAAGTCTCAGAGCATAGGGTTCTCCTTCTGGAAAACCCTCCCTTATCCCAAATTCAGGAGAAGCATTCTTCTTCTTTGATTAAATAGAGCTGAGTCTTTCCTCTACTAAACCAAACTGCATGTGCGTATGTCTCTTCTAGTATTAAATTTAATAAAGAAGTCAACAACCAAAATTATTAAAAGAATATCCATTCTTTACTCAATATTTCTTGAAGAATGCCAATCATAATTTTTAAACAAAGCAATAGGTTCTTAAAATTGTTTTCCATAGTAGATGCCCTTGAAGCTTCTCTCCAAGCCCTATTTTTCCTTCCTCACCAACACACATCACCACATTGAGGCTGATATACTCTTGACTCTTTCACCCCTCCTGTCACTTACTTGGATCTATGTTTTTTTTTTTTTCTTCCTTCTTCAATATAATAACTTCCTATGCAGAGCAATTTTCAGAGCAGTGTGCAGATTCATACTGATTCTAGATACATATGTTGCAACAGTGAGAAAAGCACTGAATCTCAGAAGAAGCACTTTGATAGAGTTGCTTTGTGTGATGCATCTAGTAACAAAACATCGGCTTGATTTTTGTACTTCTCAATTTCATTTTATACTACTTTATTTTTATTGTTTTTAAAAATACAATAAATAAGTATTTTTATTGTATTATATTTATTGTTATTGTTCAGTCACTTGGTCATGTCTGACTCTTTGCAACCTATAGACTGCAGCATGCCTGGCTTTCCTGTCCTTCACCAACTCCTGGAGCTTGCTCAAACTCATGTCCTTTGAGAGGGTGATGCCATCCAACCATCTCATCCTTTGTAGTCCCCTTCTCCTCCTGCCTTCAATCTTCCCTACCATCAGGGTCTTTTCTAATAAGTTAGCTCTTCAATCAGGTGGCCAAAGTATTGGAGTTTTAGCTTCAGCATCAGCCCTTCCAATGAATATTCAGTGTTGCTTTCCTTTAGGATTGAGGGGTTTGATCTCCTTGCAGTCCAAGGGACTCTCAAGAGTCTTCTCCAACACCACAGTTCAAAAACATCAATTGTTCAGCTCTCAGCCTTCTTTATGGTTCAGCTCTCACATCTACACATACGCTACTGGAAGAACCATAGTTTTGACTATATGGACCTCTGTCAGCCAAGTAATGTCTTTAGTTTTTAATATGCTGTCCAGATTTGTCATAATTTTTCTTCCAAAGAACAAGCATCTTTTAACTTCATGGCTGCAGTTACCATCTGCAGTGATTTTGGAGCCCAAGAAAATAAAATCTGTCACTGTTTCCATTGTTTCCCCATCTATTATATTGGCCTGTGATAAATTGGAAATCTGCTTCAATTCCTGGGTCCGGAAGATCCCCTGGGGGAGGGAATGTCAGCCCACTCCAGTATTCTAGCCTGGGAAGAAATCCCATGGACAGAGGAGTCTGGCAGGCTACAGTCAATAGGATCACAAAGAGTCAGATGCGACTAAAGTGACTTAGCATGTGTATGATAAATTGGGGAAAAAACTGGTCCTTCAGAGTTTGAGAAATCTTGTTCTAGTTTCTCTTGGGATTGATATTTAATGTATTTAACTCCCTTTATAAGACATACACCATCCAACTGGAATGGAGGCAAAACAGTGTTTTTTGGCTTCTGAACAGGTGTTTGAATACCGGCTTCCTCTCTCCTAGAGGTCTTTCTTTCCTGATTTTCCCAATCCTACAAAACAGCTCAGGAACAAAGCATGCTTTTGTATGGTAATGCAGCAGTAAAGACTAAGAGCCTAAGACAAAGTCTTCTTTTGCAGCCTGCTAAATGTCTTGGGAGGTTGGCAGGCAAGAGAAATAGAAAGGGCCAGAGGCTATGGTCTGTCAATTATCGACACTTAGAATTTAGCATCTTTTCTTCTATGGTCATTGTAAGATATAAAATCATTTTGGAGGAAAAGGACTGAAGGCATGATATACGTTTATATATAAGATTAATCTCTTGTTGCAGATTCAGAATTTCAGTTTCTTAGGAGATATTAGCAGCTTTATTATTATTGTTAAAGGAAGATTGTTAAGATAAATAATGAATACCAGAAAATTACTAGAGCTAATCAATGAATATAGTAAAGTTGCTGGATATAAAATTAACACACAGAAACCCCTTGCATTCCTATACACTAACAATGAGAAAACAGAAAGAGAAATTAAGGGAACAATACTATTCACCATTGCAACAAAAAGATTAAAATACTTAGGAATATGTCTACCTAAAGAAACAAAAGACCTATACGTAGAAAACTATAAAACACTGATGAAAGAAATCAAAGAAGACACAAATAGATGGAGAAATATACTGTGTTCATGGATTTCAAGAATCAATACTGTGAAAACGAGTATACTACCCAAAGCAATCTATAGATTCAATGCAATCCCTATCAAGGTACCAACAGTATTCTTCACAGAACTAGAACAAATAGTTTCACAATTTGTATGGAAAAAAAAAACAAAAAACAAAAAACAAAAAACAAAAAAACCTCGAATAGCCAAAGCAATCTTGAGAAAGAAGTATGGAACTGGAGGAATCAACCTGCCTGACTTCAGACTCTACTACAAAGCCACAGTCATCAAGACAGTATGATACTGGCACAAAGACAGAAATATAGATCAATGGAACAGAATAGAAAGCCCAGAGATAAATCCACGTACCTATGGACACCTTATCTTTGACAAAGGAGGCAAGGATATACAATGGAAAAAAGACAACCTCTTTAACAAGTGGTGCTGGGAAAACTGGGTCAACCACTTGTAAAAGAATGAAACTAGAACACTTTCTAACACCATACACAAAAATAAACTCAAAATGGATTAAAGATCTAAATGTAAGACCAGAAACTATAAAACTCCTAGAGGAGAACATAGGCAAAACACTCTCCGACATAAATCACAGCAGGATCCTCTATGGCCCACCTCCCAGAATATTGGAAATAAAAGCAAAAATACACAAATGGGACCTAATGAAACTTAAAAGCTTTTGCACAACAAAGGAAACTATAAGCAAGGTGAAAAGACAGCCTTCAGAATGGGAGAAAATAATAGCAAATGAAGAAACAGGCAAAGGATTAATCTCAAAAATATTCAAGCAATTCCTGCAGCTCAATTCCAGAAAAATAAGTGACCAAATCAAAAAATGAGCCAAAGATCTAAACAGACATTTGCCCAAAGAAGACATACAGATGGCTAACAAACACATGAAAAGATGCTCAACATCACTCATTATCAGAGAAATGCAAATCAAAACCACAATGAGGTACCATTACATGCCAGTCAGGATGGCTGCTATCCAAAAGTCTACAAGCAAGAAATGCTGGAGAGGGTGTGGAGAAAAGGGAACCCTCTTACACTGTTGGTGGGAATGCAAACTAGTACAGCCGCTATGGAGAACAGTGTGGAGATTCCTTAAAAAATTGGACATAGAACTGCCATATGACCCAGCAATCCCACTTCTGGGCATACACACTGAGGAAACCAGATCTGAAAGAGACACGTGAACCCCAATGTTCATCACAGCACTGCTTATAGTAGCCAGGACATGGAAG
This sequence comes from Cervus canadensis, assembly GCF_019320065.1. Taxonomy (NCBI): domain Eukaryota; kingdom Metazoa; phylum Chordata; class Mammalia; order Artiodactyla; family Cervidae; genus Cervus; species Cervus canadensis. Next base: position 6,516,137 of record NC_057411.1, read on the forward strand.
CGACCTAGCTGCCCATCAACAGATGAATGGATAAGGAAGCTGTGGTACATATACACCATGGAATATTAGCCATTAAAAAGAATTCATTTGAATCAGTTCTAATGAGATGGATGAAACTGGAGCCCATTCTACAGAGTGAAGTAAGTCAGAAAGATAAACATCAATACAGTATACTAACACATATATATGGAATTTAGAAAGATGGCAATGATAACCCTATATGCAAAACAGAAAAAGAGACAGAGATGTATAGAACAGACTTTTGGACTCTGTGGGAGAAGGCGAGGATGGGCTGTTTTGAGAGAACAGCATCGAAACATGTATATTATCTAGGGTGAAACAGATCACCAGCCCAGGTTGGATGCATGAGACAAGTGTCAGGGCTGGTGCACTGGGAAGACCCAGAGGGATTGGGTAGAGAGGGAGGTGGGAGTGGGGATCGGGATGGAGAATACGTGTAAATCCATGGCTGATTCATGTCAGTGTATGACAAAAACCACTACAATATTGTAAAGTAATTAGCCTCCAACTAATAAAAATAAATGGAAAGAAATAAAAGATAAATAATGAAGAAATCCTTTGTTTAAAAACAACTTTATTAGATACATTTTATTTTGTACTTCTTCATAAAGATTTTGAATAAGACCATGTAAGTCACGGCTTCCTGAAGGAAACTTGTATTTAGGTTAGGTTACTTTTCATTTGCATATTATTATTCAGTTTCTTTGCTTGTATCTGATTTTATGAGAAAAATTCCCACAAAGACTCTGGTGATTGCTGTACTTTTAATACAAACATGCTATATATTCTACTTTAAAACAATTTCTTTAATGCTTTATTGAGCTGTTAAATTCTTAGATAGTAGTGTTTATAAAAATGAAATGTTTATGAAATAAATTTTCTTGAGAGATATATATTTGTAAGGCCTTTTGCATGCCATTTTGAAAATGCCTTCATGTTGGCTTTCTACCCCTTTGTGTTCTGAAAGCATTTCCTTGGGACCCACATACTTTGTTTCCTCAAAGTTTTAATTATACAGGAAATACTTTGCATTATTTAGGAAGGCATTTGAAAAGAACATGGTCAGCCACCTTCCTTCTAGCATTAGTAATATCTACCTTTTACTCATATTATCCTTAGATTTCAAATGCTGAGTCATATGATATATGGATCATTTTATGAGTTAAGTGGGTTGTATAAACCGTTCTCCCCTCACATACTCTGGCTACATCTTTCTCTTCCATTCGAATTTACTGTTTCGGTGATCATCACATTCAGATAGCTCTCAAATCATCTTCAGTCCTAAGCATTCTCTTTGTTGACAATGAATTAGTAAGAGCTTAACGAATACCTTTGCTTGCATGTACCTGGGTTCCTTAAACATGATACTTTTGGGATGAGATTAATTTTCTCTACCCACTCTCATTCTCATCCCTGATGGTATAATTTACTCTTTTTTATTGTCATTATTTTTAGTAGTAGTGACATCAATCTTCCAGTTGCCTAGGATACAACATCTTTTTCCCTGTTCTCCTTTATCTGATTAGTCTCTAAATCGTGATTTTACCTCAAAAATACCTTTTTTTTCCTTCCTCATCTTTTCCCTTCATACTTCTATTCCTTTTGGCCTACACTTTACTTCTTACTTTTAATTTCTTGCCATCAATTTCACCCTCCATTCTATCACTAATATTTTCTTTCTAAATCACAGGTTGGTTGATAATGACATTTCCTCATTTCAAAAGTCTTCCAGTTTTCTACTAATTGCAGAATAAATTCAAATTCTTTAGCATGAAACTCAAGGTCTTTCTGATATGTGTGGTTTAGTATAAAGTAGAACTTCATTGAATTCAGTATATTCCTCATTTCTAAGACTTGCCCTTTTACATGTCTCTATCTTTGGGAATATTTTTCTTTCTAATTCATTTCTTAGCATATCATTGTTCTCCTAAATGGTCAAAGCTTACCTGAAATGCCTCCTTACTACCTGTACACAGGAGGCTCATTTCTGCAAAATCTAAGGGAGACTGGTTTGGATCTCCTTTGGTTTTATTACAAACATAGTGTAGTTTTGTTGCAGATTCTTTTAAGTTAGTTATCAATATATGTGATCAGAATTTCAAAAGTACTGTTGAATCTATCTCCCCCTGCCATCCTTTTCAAAGAAAGCATGAGTTGAAAGTCATAGATTTTAAGTTCTCCATATGGGCCTCAGCTCAGTTCCCATGGGCTTTTGGTGGCAGTATCTTGCTGAGTTTTAGACTGGTATGGTCCTAGTTTGGAAGGATGTAGCATATTTTCATATTGCAAGAATGTTCCCAAATACTAATCCAGTGGCAAGGAGATACTTCCTACCAGGTAATTCCTTCTCTCACTGTGCTGGATTAATTTAGAGATGAATATTCATTTTCTAAGGAGATCTTTGATTTTTGAATATTAAGCAAATCTACAAACTTTTAGGTTTTAAACTTTTTGTTTTAGAGTTGAACTACAAATGCACACACACACACACACACACACACACACACACACATGTCATTTGTTTCCCTTTTAGCACAAACCACAGTGCTCTGCTCATATTGTTTGATGCACGCTCTTTAAGCTAAATTTGTTTTGCTTTGTCTAAACAGTGTGGGCCATAGAGATGGCAGATCGTCCGAAGCAATATTAGGAGTCTTCTATTCTGCTGTTTTGTTGTATGGTAGGAATTCTGTATATCCTCTCCTTCACAATCAATTGAAACATTCTACAGGAAGCCTTTACTACTGCTTTTGTGAATTACTAGAATTGGTAAGAATCTTAATTTCTTGCTTCAGTAAATAAAAGTGCTTGGCTGATCTGATTGAATTTTCTTGCAATTCAAGGAGAATCAAGTTCACCTCAGCCCTTGAAAGAATCAGAAAATAGTGCCAAGTGGCTCACAAATCTGGTGAATTTGTTTCATGTGGATTCAGACTCACAAATTATGGATAACTGTGATTTCCAGGCATTCTCAGTGTTTTTAGTTTAACAGAAAAAATACTGGTTTAAAACACATGAATATATATATCTATATACAACTTTATATATATATATATATATATATAAAAACATGTGCCTATACCCACAAAACATTATTACATCTTAGTAATAATAAACTCTCCTTTCCTATGATGTTGTGACATTTTAACACCTTTGCAGGAAAAAAAATGACACAGAATCCTCTGCAAGTTATAACATTTCAATTTTACACTTTAGAGATTTCATCTCTTGATGGGATCCCTTTTATAACCTGACTAATGTAAGGTTATGTTGTCTTTCATTCCACCCTTGATCATCCTTTCAGCAGAGCAAGGCTAATGTTACCATCATTAAGCTCTGGAAGAATTTCCTGCTGGTTTTTGAGATAATCACAATATTTTTCATTTTATGAAAAGCATGAAAGGGATTACTACTTCTCTCTCTTATTTCTTATATTGAGTGTTTGGGATGGAGGCAAAAAGGAGTAATACAATTAAGATCCTGAATGAAACAATCTTAACTATACTTCTAAATTAAACTAAGTCCCAGAAGCATGGTCCTACATGTATTCTGGATGGCCCTCTGCCTGAAAATGAAGCTTTGAATTTAGGAACTAGGTTAGATGTTTATCTAAATTGTCATATTTCAACTAGATCTTTAAACATCATTGTGAATACTGAAGTACAGTAGCTACCAGAGATCTAGCTTGAAAACTGATGTTTTCTACCACTGTTCACATTCCAATTAGCCTATTGAGAATAGATTGCAGTTTTATTATATTAATGTTGTCTTTGGGGTTGTTTTGTAGAGCTTTTTCATAACTGGGATATGATAAAATATTATATGAACTTATTTCATTTATGCAATCACATATACAGTGCTTATATCAATGTCAAAGGGATGTTACTACTCTCTGGACTGCTCCAGAATGACAGTGGAATCTGAATAATTAATTGTCTGCTGAAAGGTCAGCTTAGCTGTCTCCACAAACATTTAGAAAGGCACTTATGTTTCAGTCATAAAGTACTTAACCATAACTTTGATTGTTTATTTCTTACCACCATTATATGAGGTCAGTAAGAATTATCTTTGTTCCTGTGATTCTATGAATAGAGGAATTGAAGGATATGGAAATAGATGGAAACTGTGGTTAAGCCAGTTACCCAAAGTTACAACCAAGGTCACAGATACAATAGAAATCTGAAATTACATGTCTAAGCCCTTCGTGTTGTTTCATTGTTCAATCTAAAGAGGCAGATTACTTCTTAGATGTGGTATGTTTGCAATTTTTAGCTTAGAACAAAACAATATCTTGTATTTATATGGCACTTTTAAGTTTCATCTCATCCAATCATTCAGCAAATATTTCTTTTGTGCCTACTATATGAACTGCACTATGAAGGAGTGTATACATGGTAATGTCATATTTTCTGTCTTCAAGGAGCTTCATCTACATAATTCATCATAATATAAGACATGGAGGAGGGAAAAATCACATAATAACCGTTAAAAGGAAACACTGAATCAAAGATCAAAGGGCAGAAGTTGATTTTTCTTCTAAGAATCTCTTAAATTTTTCTTTGCTTTCCCAAGTTCAGATGTAGGCCTGAGGCTGGAGTGTGTAGCCACTTGGACAGCCAACTTTGAACTGATAATCTTTTGTTTAACATTTACTTGACTAGATATGAATAATTAATTTTCTATCTACTAAAGATATAAATCTTTTTGAGTTTCAAAATAAGAAAATTACAACCTGCCAGGATGAGTGAATCGTGATTAAAAGTCTCAAATGTGAGATTTAATGTTTTCAAGTCTTTCATTTAATTTTTGCTTTTGAATCCTTGGATAGTGCTTGACTGATAAAAAACCATGGGCTTTCCATGAGTTCTTGCCATCCCAGGGTCATGTAATGGTGACAAAAGAAGGATAGAGTATATATTAAATTCTCCGATTTTTGCTACAAACTGAGTATCAATAAAATGAATAGGAAAAGTGTGGGAGCAAAGTGTCTATGAGGCTTCCCCAGAGGCTCGGTGGTAAAGAATCCACCGGCAGTGCAGGAGCCACAGGAGATGTGGGTTCAGCCCCTGGGTCAGGAGGGTCCCCTTGAGGAGGACATGGCAACCCATTCAGTATTCTTGCCTGGAGAGTCTTATGGACAGAAGAGCCTGGTGGGCTACAGTCTATAGGGCCGTGAAGAGTCGGACACAACTGAAGTGACTTAGAATGCACAAAGTGTCCATAGATCATATCTTAGAATGTTATCTCAAATACATTCTCTTTCAGTAAGTTGTTATATAGTCACCAAGTTTTTTCATCTAGATTCTTTTTTTTCTCAGAGCTGACCAAGAAGATCAGATATGACTTCTTGTCTTAGAAAGTAGCTGCCAGGTTTTGGAAGTCCAGTAGGGTTGGGTAGGTTCCTCAGACGAGGATAAGATCTCCCCTGAGATCCTCTGTCCTCTCTCCTCCCAGCCTTGGGCCTCTTCTGTTATCCTTCTTCAGAGAGCCAGTCATAGGCAAGCAGAATTCCCCTTGAAGATAAACAACTATTTGTGGTTTTAAGTCAACCATGTAGAAATTTTAGGTGTTAAGCAGGCAAAGCCATTATCACTCACCTGAAACCCTACCCTTATCTTTTCTTTTCATATTCCGCCAACTCTCTGATCTTCTTAGTCTGAGATGTCACCCCAGGCTTCATCAACTCTGTTTAAATTTGCCTATAAAGAATCCTGGGAAAAGAGGGGAGCTCTCAATCAAGTGACCAAGTCCCTATACCTCCATATTTCTATCATGAGTGGGCATTTCTATCTCTTTTCCTTCCTGGCCCATGTCCTGCATGAGCTGAGAAACTGGAGTGGGAAGACACTACGTTATTATGGAATAGAGAGGCTCCACTCCTGATCCACCTCTGGATTCCCGAGGCCACCTCTAAGACCCTTAACGTCCACGTCATTAGATGTGCTCCCATGACCCTGTGTATAACTGGTTATGCAGCATTCTTCTATTCCACAGGTAAATCAAAGAGGAGTGCTTCCATTTTACTAGTGGCTAGCTGTTGTCCTAGAATGTTCACCCTCTAAGACTCTCTACAAAGAGACTTGCCTGGCCTTAGAGGCCTTAAAACCAAAAACTACAGAAAAGCAGGGCAACAAAAACTTGCTCATAATGAAATAAAAAGACAAATGCTGTAGGTTTTGGTTTTTCTTCCATGTTCTTTGGTAATTTCCTTATATACACAATTTCTTTGGAAGGCGAGTCAAAAGGCTTAATTTAGGTAATAAAATAAATCTTTCAATTTGTACTATGCAACCTATAATTTCTGTTGACTGCAATTTCTGACTCAAGGTTCCAGGGCTGGTGGTTTGACCTATAGTTGTACCCTTCCAACTTGAACATCTGACCTAAAAACAAACACTGTACAGAGATAGGAGTCATTGAAAATTACTTCTCTCTAATTCAGAAGAAGCATGATCAATATGCATTTTGCCACTTTATGAATTGTTTTATTAATACATATTTCCTATTTAACTTGTATCATATTTTCTGTTTTATCCAGTGACTATTTTAACACATTTTGATGTTGGTACCTCAGGCATTTGCTTGATTGGTCCATCCTCTAATCTAATAGTTTGGTTCACCATCATGTCTTCCTTGGACCACTGTAATAGCCATATAATTAGTTTCCTACCTCTGGTCTTGCCTTATTCTAGCCATTCAGCCATAGGATATTCAGAGGTGTGTGTCTAAAATACAGATCTAAGCACATTACCTCCCTTCTCAAAACCTTTTAAAAGCTTTCCACAGTCTAATATAGTGAGCTACGTAAGTCACATGTTTAGACTCCCCTGATATGTTTTTAAAAGTGCAGAATACTGGGTCATACTTCACACATACTGATTAGAAACTTCTAGTGGGGCTGTGAAATCTCTGATAGGGATTTGCATCTGGGCAAGAACACTGTGAAATTCTTATGACAAAGTTTAGGAATCAGTAGTATAGAGATTAAAAAATGTAATAAAAGTCATTAAATATGATAGCCTTGCTTATCCTTCTGCTATTATGA